>NW_015164680.1:116734-206392 GCF_001447785.1 Gekko japonicus
GTCAGCAGGGTATAATGCCATAGAGTCCACTGCCCAAAGCAGCCATTGTCTCCAGGAGAACTGATCTTGGTCATCTGGACATCAGTTGTAATAGCTGGGAAATTTTCTGTAGGGGAAATGATGTGCTATGACTGGGGAACATGGTGATTTCTGGGAGATCTCTAGGTCCCACAGGGAGATTGGCAACTTCAGTGACCATTTAAAGGAAGATTGGGATATGTATTTTACCTCAGGACATATTCAGTGACTTCCAACAGCAACAGCAAACTGTTTAGAATGTTAGAGGCAAAGGCCTATCAGGCCGCATATGCAAATGACCTCTGTATTCCAACTGGCTATGGGGGGGGAGAGGAATAACAAAATGTTTAGAATGTTAGAGGCGGGTCTCAGGCAATGCAGCCAGTGGATAGGGACATCTTCTGAGTGACAGATCAGGGAGCCAACTGATTTGAGAGCATGTGAAATGTTCAGGAGACTGCCACCTGAAAACACAATTATTATATAGAGAGATGATGAATGGCCCTGTGATTTGCCCTGAGTCCACTGGTGGGGAAGGCAGAATCTAAGTTTGAAAAATAAAGTAAAAAAAAATTAAAAAGATGAACATCAAGAATGTCTCTAAAAACTCTAGGGGAAAAATTCAAGACTGAGTCCGCAAACAACGTGGGGGGAAGAAGAGAAGAAAAAGAGATGGGTGCGTATTTGAGTCAGCTTGAAATCGGTAGTGTTTCCCCACCCTGGCCACTTCCGCACTGTCATTTTTGTCACTGTTTTGTCCCTATTGCTTTGTGTGTGTGTGTCCCTGTTCCACGTGTGCTTTGCTTCCTCTGGGACTACTAGAGAGAGCAAAACACATGGGGGGGGACCCTGAAGCAGACAGAAGCCAGATAAGTGCCCATTTTCTACCCACCTTCCCTCCTCCCTCCCCTCCCCTGGAGGGCTGCAAGTGTGAGTTCAAATTAAAAATGATTAGACTTCCACTCAGCCCCCAGAGAGAAGAGAGGTTGGAGAACAATCAGAGAAATTTATGATGCAGTCATTTTTTAAAACTAAATGTGGGACAAATAGTGATAGGCTGGTTGGAAAGGAGGCGGAGCATAAGAAAATGCAAAGCTAGGTGAGGTGGAGAAATTGTTTGGAGAACGAAAGCTTCGCTCCCATTCTGTTTTTAACAAATAAATTGTATAGCTTGTGTCTGAAATATAGACTGGCAAATGAAAACGGGGGAGGGAGGAGAAAAGAAGCACTGATTTCTATTCTCAAGTTGTCCTCTCCTCCAGTCTTTTGCTTCCCTCAGTCTCTCCTCTGGTTTCCATAGCAACAGCAGCTTGCAAGCAGTCTGCCTCCCCCCCCCCCCCCCTTTTGGTTTAGGTGATTCAACAATTGGTCAAAGTGACTGCTGGAGTCTGGGGAGGGGCAAGTTGTGAGAAAAATAAAATGTCTTCCTCTTCCATTGCCCTCTCGTTTCACTGCGTATTGGGGGTGTATGTATGGGTGGGTAGTGCCCATGTACCTGTGTTTTCTCTTTGCTACTGGCTAGTATTTTCTCAATTGTTTTATTAGAGCATCTGAAGGGGCCATATCATTGCCTTAAGTCATGGTGCTTAAAACCAACATGGAATGAGAAATGGCCATAGAACTTCGCCAGCAAAGCCCAAATGTGGTGAGGGAAGGGCAAAATGGGCCTATTTGTTCAGAATCACTTGACCAGGGTCTGTCCAGAAGAACCTCTCCTGTTCTCTAAGCCCATTACATTTTATGTATGTCTTTTCAGAAATAAAAACTATTTTTTTCCTGAACTTGTGAAATGGTATTATAGGACTGTGTGTAATAGATAATGTATCACATTTTTATCTCACTTTTCCTTCGAGGAAAGGAGCCTCCCCCCTTCTCGTCACAACCCTATAAGGTAGGTTCAGCCAGCTGCACCGCGGTCGCACCTCCCTTTGCCCCACTTCTATTGGTCAATTTCCCACTCAAAGCCGTGTGGCTGCATTTTGACCCGCGGCTTTGCCCGATTTTCCCCGCGGTTTCGTGATCCTGTTTTTTGAGGATCACAAAACCGTGGGGGAAATCGGGCGAAGCTGCAGGTCAAAATGCGGCCGCACAGCTTCGAGTGGGAAATCGACCAATAGAAGCGGGGCAAAGGGAGGCGCGACCGCGGCGCAGCTCTTGTGTGAAATCGGTCCTAGTGAACTTCATGGCTGAGTGAGGGTTTAAATCTGAGTTTGTCCTCTGAAGCTGCCTTTTCTTCCAGTTTGATATCTGTAGTCTGGAGATCAATGGTAATTTTAGGAGAAATCCAGGCCCTACCTGGAGGTTGGTAACTTTACTTTCCATATTAGGACTGCTTAGAAAACTCTGTGGGGGAGAGGTAACTAAACCAGCAAATCATTCTGGAAATGCAGCATCTGTGGGCTTTACACTGTTTTTTGCTCCTGAAGTGAAAGGTTGCCCGTCTGTATTCAGAAACGTAACGTAGCAGGAAAAATAAGAGGCAGGAAAAGATCATCCCCTCTGGAATTTGCTGCCTGAAGCAACTACTTCATTTTTTTTTTCCACGTGGGCCCTTATGAATTCCTCTCAGAATAGGATTGCTCAGTATTCTTCACTTTAAAGAACATTCAGTTCTGCAAAAGATTGCCTTTCCACACCTTTTAGTGCAGCAACTAAAGAACATAAGGAGGGAGAGCCCTGCTGGATCAGACCAGCAGAGTTGCCAGCTCTGGATTGGGAAATACCTGGAGATTTTGGGGGTGGAGCCTGAGGAGGGCAGGATTTGAGGAGGGGAGGGCCTTCATTGGGGTATAATGCCATACAGCCCACCTTCCAAAGCAGCCTTTTTCTCCAGGAGAAATTATCTCTGTTGCCTGGAGATGAGATGTAATCCCCAGGAGACCTCCAGCCACCACCTGGAGGATGGCAACCCTACCAGTGATTTATCTACTGCAGCATCCCATTTCCCCACAGTGACGAACCAGTTGTTCTGGAGGGCCAACAAGCAGGGTACAGAGGCCAAGGCCTTCCCAGATAGCGACTCCTAACTAAAATTAGCCTGCAGTATTGTTAACATTTTCCCCTTTGCGCTCAGCCTTTTAAGGGACTGCCGTGCTTTGTCTGGCATCAGAGAGACATAGAGGAATTTCACATTACCCCTTTTAACCCGTTTTGAAGCTGTTTTTGATCCATCATGGAGTAAACCAGTATAGGGCTGCCATTTCACACATGGCTTAACCCTTCTGGTAAAGAGCTGGATATGAAGCGGTTTGCCATTTCAGACTGCACCGCTTTCCCCCCACCGTTATTCGCCTGCACGGGCGAAAAACCATGGGGAAAAGTGCATCGGAACCGGGAGAGGAAACTGAAGACTACTTGGAAGCGGTTGACAGGTAAAACGCTTCAGCCCCATTTCCTAAACGGGACAGAAGCGTTTGTATGTGAAATTACAAATATATTCCGGTAGGGAACCGGTTCTAAAACGGTTCTGTCTGAAATGACAGACCAGAAACCGTTTGGGAACTGTTCCTCTTCCGGATTATATCGTCTGTCTGAAATTCCTCACTTATAATCAACTATCAGTTGATATATTTTCATTTGGATGACTTCCAGTTTTGGGGTTTTGGTCACAATGTGCCACGGGTGCAGCACTGGCAGCACAGGTCACACCAGGGAACAAGGCAGGACATCAAAACGTGTACGTCACATACAAGGCTAACTGTGTTTAAGAAACCAGCTCCAGACCACAGTTTCTGGTCCTGGTTTGACATAGTTTGTGGAGTGATCCACGTTTATGTGACCAAACTAACCACAGTTAATTGAATTAAACTGTGGTTTTGCATGGTACCTGGACCAAACCTATGACTTGTAGCTGTGTGAGAATGCTGAGGTGTCTGCAGTAGGCATTTCTAACCCCTTTACAGAAACTCAATCCCCAGGGAGGTCTTGGTTGGGACTCAGGAGGACCCATGCCAGGTCTGACATTAGTTTAAATTTGGAGTAGGTAGAGAAGCTTTCAGCTTCTTCTCCTGTTGTAGAGAAGAAGGTATTCTTTCCATTTGATATCATTCGTATCCGAAGAAATGTGCATGCACACATAAGCTTATACCCAGAATTAAACTTTGTTGGTTTCAAAAGTGCCATTGGGCTCAAACTTTGTTCTGTTGCTTCAGACCAATGCGGCTACCCACCTGAACTTGTTCAGACGGTTAGGGATGTGTAACAATAACAGGTTCTAGGTACTCCCTGGCCACCGGTGGCTGACAGTGTGGTGGGGGTAGGGTTGCCAACTCCAGGTTGGGAAACTCCTGGAGATTTGGGAGGACAGGGACCTCATTGGGGTACAACGTCTGTGGAGTCCACCCTCAAAAGCATCAAATTTCTCCAGGGGGACTGATCTCTGTAGCCTGGAGATGGGCCGTAATTCTAAGGGATCCCCAGGTCCCACCTGGAGGCTGGCATCCCCACCAGGTTCTAAAGCAGCATAAACACAAATCAAAGTCAAAAAACAGAAACAAAGCAAAGTAAGTCTCTTGTCCACACTTAAGCTGAAACTGTGCTCCAGGAATGATTGTAATGCTGTGACCACATACAGTCCTGCAATATGCCAGTTGCAAGAGCAGTGGGATATTTGATGTCATTGTCATTCCCTACTGTGTGCCTGGGATTTCTATCTTTAAATCCTACTTTGCATAAAGAGACAGCCCACCACATATGGCTGATTGCTGCCCTTTGTTCTGTTCTCTCCTCTGGAGAGGTTCCTCCCACCAGCGGTACCATCACAGGATGTTAATCCCAACTAAAGGTCAAAAGATTAATGGTTCACTTTTTTGAAGCTACCCTGCAAGTACATAGGGGTCAAAGCATTAGATCAGAATGGGCTACGCAAGGAATTTCAAGGATGGCTTCAAGAGCAAAATACCCTAGATTATTCTCAGATCCTGTTTACAGACCAGCTCTGGGGGGACAAGGATATGTGTTTACTACGAAATGGTTCCTTAGGATAGGAGAGCCACACCTGTTTAAACGCAGTTCTGGAGCACTGTATTAGGAAAAGGGCACAGTCTGATTATTTATAGCTTGTTCAGTCTGACAGTCTTAGAGTAGGCCTCACCAGTTTTGTATATGTTATGGGCATCAAGGCTGGCATCAGGGGGTTGGCACTATAAGATACCTGCCGAGGCCCATGCCCCAGCACTGCCAACCAGTGTTCCCTCTAAGCTGAGTTAGTGTGAGCTAGCTCACAGTTTTTTAGCCTCCAGCTCACACATTTTTGTCTTAGCTCCGGAAGGAGGGCTCCAGAGCAAACTAATTGATGCAGTAGCCAAATCGGTCGCTCAAAACTTTACTGCCAGCAGCTCACAAAGTGTAATTTTTGCTCACAAGAATACACAGCTTAGAGGGAGCATTGCTGCCGACGCCTAAGGCTTCCTGGCCCTGCTGTTTCTCTGCTTTGCCATTGCTTCCTGATTGTCTGCCATGACAGGAAAGAGAAGGAAATGCTGTCTCTGTTCACATTATTCTCTCTGGCCACTGGGGCCCAGCAAGCAAGAGGGGAGGAAAGGAAAGGACAACTGCATGGAAGACAGCCCATGTGGCATAATTATTAGACAGCCGGGGAAATGTGGTGTAGTGGTTAGGCAGCTGGAAAAAAAACCCTTTGCAATGAAGCTTGCTGGTGACCTTGGGTCAGTCACTTTTCCTCAGCTTGACCTGCCTCACAGGGTCACTGTGAGGACAAATAGGGCAGCCAATTGGAGGGGGGAAACGTCATTTACCTCCGTGCTGGGAAAGAGATTCAACCGCACAGTTCCACATATAATTGCTATGTTATAGGGACAGGGGAGGGTTCTCAACCTCCTAGTGGGGGGTGGGGGTGGAGTTGTCCCAGGATTACAATGGATCACCAGACTGCAGAGATCAGTTCCCTTGGAGAAAATGGCTTCCTGAGATCTCTCCCATTCCCAACCTCTGCCTTCTCCAGCGCCACCTCCCCAAATCTCCAGGAATTTCCCATGCTGGACTTGGTAACTCTTGGATAGGACATTTTTCTCCAGGTCTGTTGGAAACCCTGGGACAAATGACAACCAGGTACACCACCCTGAGCTTCTCCGTAGGAAGGACAGGATAAAAAATGTGATGGATGGACAGACGGACGGACGGATGGACAGACAGACAGACAGATAAATAGATAGATAGAATGGGGCCCTCAGGGAACCCTGGTGTGTGCCTAGATTGTTGTGTAAAGTTAAGCAAGTACCCCCAATAGATGGATCTTGTTTCATCCCATTACAGCTGGTAGAAGTCTACCATTAATAGTGATAGGTTATGGATGTAAGCCTAAGAACATTTTCCTAGGAAATGAAACCAATTAAATACTTGTGAGTACAGCAGTTTAGGATTGTGCCCTATACCCGTGAAAATATTACCAAAGATTCTGCTAGGGTGGAGAAAGTTCCAAACAGGGTATAACGCCATAGAGTCCATCCTCTAAAGAAGCCAGTTTCCTCCCATGAAACTGATCTCTGTCATCTGGAGGTCAGCTGTAATTCTGGGAGGTCTCCAGACCCAACCTGAAGGATGCGGAAGCAGGAAATGGCGAAACCGCCTCTGAAAGTCTCTTGCCCTGAAAACCCTACAGAGTCACCATCAGTCAGCTCTGACTTGACGGCAAAACCCCCCACAGACAAAGTGACTTAGAACTAATGAAATCATATTGTATATGATATTTCACTCATTAAAATAATCCAACTAATAGAACAACATAGAAAAGTTCTACTCCCGTGCCAGTCCAGCTACTCCCTTATCTGAAGATAAGAAGATGGTCCTTGTCAGTATGAGAAGAAAGAGGTGGCCACAGGAGCTTCCCTAAGGAGGGAGTTCTAGAGACGTGATGCCACTTCAGAGAAAACCCTGGAGCTGGCTTTCACTCACTGTACCTCAGACAATGGCAACATATTTAATATAAGTAAAGGTAAAGGTTTCCCTTGGCCTAAAGCTAGTTGAATCTGACTCTAGGTGCTCATCTCTGTTTCCAAACCGAAGACTTCAAAGACTTCTCCGTGGTCATGTGGCCGGCATGACTAAATGCTGAGGCGCACTGAACGCTGTTACCCTCTCACCGAAGCAGTACCTATTTATCTACTTGTAGTTTCTTGCTTTTGAACTGCTAGGCTGGCAGGAGCTGGGACCAGAGATGGGCGCTCACTCATGCAGCGCTCAGGTCTCGAACGGCCGAGCTACCGACCTTCCATCCTGCAGCTTCAGCATCTTAACCTCTGAGCCACCACAGGCCCATATTTAATATACCCTCCCCTCCAAAATTCTTAAGTCAGGGGGAGGGAATGGATAGATGGGAGAAAGTTTCCTCCGGCTCTGAGAGTGGTGACGTGAGCTGATTAGAATGAAGAGCACCTGGGTCATCCTCACTGTGTTTTCACTCTGATTTCCAAAGCAGAAAAACAAGATGGTGAGCGAAGCCCCCAAAAGAAAGCGGAGTATATAATTACCTAATTTACAGGATTTTCTCCACTGATTATAATCACTTTTAAATTAAATACAGTTCAGTCGCATTGTAACTGGGGGGTGGGGGTGGGGAATAAATGCCGGCTTCCCATTTGCCGAGCCAGAATTGTGCCTGTGGAGCCCTCTGAGAGGTTAGAGCTTGTGTGATTGATCTCTCATTAGTGACCTGGGGATAAATATATAGCCGGCCTACGCGGGCACCACTCCAGTGACGTCAAAAGATTAATTTGGCCCCTGGACTTGACTGTTGCGAGTCTGGAAGGCTGTGTGTGTGTGTGTGTGTGTGACAGAAGAGTGCAAATATACATTTAATCTGCAATCTTGTCGTTGCCTCCGCTAGGTTAGCAGTGTTAGCTATTTATATAGCATTCAGGAACGTTCAGTTCATCAAGCTTATCTTCTTTCGGTGAGCGAAGTGTTCCAGCAATTCTTGGGACGGGAGGAGGAAATATTCTTCTAGAAGAGAATGCCTGATTACCTATGAGAGAATATGTATGACAAAATACCAAGGCGAGTGGAACACTGTTACCTTCCCACCGAAGTGGTACCTATTTATCTACTTGTAGTTTCTTGCTTTCGAATTGCTAGGTTGGCAGGAGCTGGGGCCAGAGATGGGAGCTCACTCCGTCATGCAGCACTAGGGTCTCAAACTGCCGAGTTACAAACCTTCTGGTCTGCAGCTCAGCATCTTAACCTCTGAGCCACCGTGGCCCTAATTTTTGTTTTAGGTAAAGGTAAAGGTTTCCCTTGCTTGAAAGCCAGTCGAATCCGACTCTAGGGATGTGGTGCTCATTTCTGTTTCCAAGCCAAAGAGCCAGTGCTGTCCGAAGATGTTTCTGTGGTCATGTGGCGAGCATGACTAAAGCCCAAGGCACACAGAATGCTGTTAGCTTCCCACCAAAGTGGTACCCATTTATCTACTTGCAATTTCTCGCTTTCGAACTGCTAGGTTGGCAGGAGCTGGGGCCAGAGACGGGAGCTCACTCCATCATGTGCCACTCAGTTCTTGAACTGCTGAACTACCGACCTTCCAGTCTGCAGCTCAGCGTCTTAACCACTGAGCCACCACAGCTCCCCAATTTTTGTTTTACTTGGTTTTAAATCTTTAAAATAAACGATTGGTCTTATTGTTGATCATTACATTTGTACAATACTGTGCATTTATAGCTAGCGTTACAAGGAGTAGAATTTATTTTTCTGAAGCTCCCTTTTTGAGACATAGCTGATTCCTCTTCTCTTTTTCTCTTTCAAAAGAGGAATTTCTCTTTTGAAGGTTTCTGTGACGCCTCTATGCCTGCTTTTGTAACTCTGGCTCTTGCAAGGTTTTTGTTTTGTTTTTTATTTTAAACACCATCAGGTGATAATCCAACAGGAGGATAAGAAGGTTGGGAAGACATGGCCCACTTCTGAGCAACACAAAATTCTGATACTTTTCAGAACTTCCCTTTTTGCACCTCCTCTCTTTGAATTTAAGAAGCAAAACATTGGATTTCATGGAGAAGCTGTGTAAAGAGGAATTAAGAGAATTTCTCTTAACATTGATATTTATATCTGAGTATTTGCAGCCACCTTGAAAGCAATAGAAAACAATACATGAACACATGAAGATTCTGTCCCCTGAAGTGGCACAGAAGTTCCCAGCATCAGTCCCTGGCATCTCCAGTTAAAAGGAGCAGGTACTAGATGATATAAAAGACCTCTACCTAAGGTTGGCAGAGCCACTGCTAGGTGATACTGATCTGACTCAACAGAAGGCATCTTCATGTCTTCAATAGTGGATTCGGTGGGACTTGTTGCAGAACTAAGATGTAGGTGAGTATCAACAGAATGAGGATGTACGAGTGATCATTTTTCAGGGTTTGCCAGTTGCACTTCAAAACCCTCCAAAACATGTTTGATGATCACAGACTACAAATGAGATTTTTAAAAAGTGGATGTTCGGCCGGTGATGGCTCTAACGTGGCCTTTGAAAAACTGTCAGCGATACATGGCTTTAGTCTCTTGGTTTCCTTTTTGGCTAGGATAATGGTGACATGAGAAGTGAGGGGAGCTCTTTTCCAGTCAAAGAGAGGCAATGGGCACTTTAAAATTAAATCTTTGTGGGCAAGAGAGGGTGTTTCATCACTCAGACAAGAAATGACCTTATGCTGCAAAATGAAGAGCCGTCTTTAAATAACAAAGCGATGGCTCCCTGCAGAGAACATAATACTACACTTTGCACCTTGCCTGATCTTTCTGCTTCTGTGGACAAGGTCTCAGTAAAACTGTTAACTTCTCCAGCAGAGAGAGAGAGAGAGAGAGAGAGAGAGAGAGAGAGAGAGAGAGAGAGAGAGAGAGAGAGAGAGAAAGAGAATAAATCTGAGAGAGTCGCTTTAAGTAAGTAGAACTGTACATTCCTACAGTACAAAGACAGACACATATCTCAAATGCTTCCAGGGGTGGCCAATAGGAATCAAGTATACCTGTAAGACTGTCAGATCCCAAGTCAGGATAACAAACCCACGTTCCAAAGAAGTAAGATTTATTTCCAAAGCATGGTTGATCATGAACATACAGAGATTGTTCAGAATAAAGACAATACACAGGGGCAACGTAATATAGGAACTTCAAACTTGGTTAACCCAATGGGTACAATTCCCTCGCAAGGGAGCTGATTAGAAAAGGCGCGAAGTAGCCTGAGAACCACAACAGCTAATACCATAAACACAAGTTGAGTTCACACGGGAAATGTAATTAAGCTAGGCAAGAAGACATAACACTCCAACGTCCACCTGCAGGAGACACTTGGCAGTTACAGCAGCATACCAGAAGAGGATAACAAGGGGAGGGAGGGAAGGAAGAGGGACGGGACGTGTCCCAGAGAAATGGCAGCTCGCTGACAAAGACACAGGCACATGAGTACACAAAACGCAGTGGGTCGAATCAGATAACTGCCTTCCACTAAGTAAGGTGTTATGTTCACTGCATCTGCCTCAAAGGCCAACTATTCAGATATCTCCAGACTGGAGGTCTAACATCTACTCTGGGAGTCGCCAACTTTTCTGAGCCTGTGGGCACTTTTGGAATTATGGGCGCCGACACAAAGTGGCAGACACAAAGTGGCTGCTGCAGGGGGTGGATCCGGCCGCAAAATATCTGCCACAATGAAGATGTTGGTGCTGTGGAGGCAGCTGCTGCCGAAGCAACATTTTACAAAATCTGCACAGCAGATGGCCAATCAGAATCCTTGCTGGGCAAAAGCCTCACCTGGCCCACTTTCTACAATCACTTGGTGGCCACCAGGGCAGTTTGTTTTTTAAAAAAACAACACAATTTTTATTATCAGGATATAACAACATGTCCAATATTAAACCATTTCACCTTTTAAATACATCCCTTATCCAAATCACCCTCCCTCCCGTGCTTCAGGCTTCCCGCAGCGCTCCCACCCCCACCATGTTTCGTTCTCTTATTCTTTTCCCTTCTCTTTAACCATATTTAAACATTTACAGTTTCTTTTGCTACCTTTTTCTTAATTTTCAACCTTATAGGTAACCTATTCTATGACCATTTCATTCTGACATATCTATAATCTATTCTTAATCATTATTAAAACAAAACAAATTATTCTTGACATCCCAGTGTTTCTCAATATAGTCTTTAAAGTCCTTCCAATCTGCGAAAAATTCCTCATCTTCTTTGTTATTTAGTTTTCTTGTAATTTGATCCATTTCTGCCATGAAAAGTAACTTCTTTATCCATTCCCATAATTCGGGTATTTTTTCTTGCTTCCAGCATTGAGCATAAGCGCAGTTTCAATGGGTGCTGTGGTGCCCACGGGCTGCTCCTCTGCTCCGGCAACACAAGCCCCTTACTCCTGGGCTTGAAAGAGAAGGTGATGTTTTCAGAGACCACGACGTTTCTGGAGTGCAGGCTCCAAGCCACAACGCTGCTTTCTTAGTTAACATGCAAATCAGAAAAATGGGCAGGTACCAAGTCCCTTTTGAGTTTTTCAGGTCACAGCTCCGGCTCCTGAGTGAGGAATATCTATACTCCTTGAGAGCTCTCTTAGGTCCTGCACTCAGTTTCCTGACTCCTTGTGCTGGCTGTCACCTGCTTCCTAACCAACTTCATTTACACCTGGCCCCACTGACCATGTGTGCTGGCCTCAGCCAGGCTTGCTCACGTTTGTATCACATTTGTATCTCCCCCCTCCCAAAAAAACCCCCACACACCTTCCTCCAAAGAACTCTGGGTGATGCTCAGAGAGAAGCATCTGGGGCTTTGGCATTCAATCAAGTGCAGCATATGAAAGTCATATGCACAGCATACCAATGCACATCTGCCCATCCTTCTCATCTGCTAAGCATTCCCTCGCTCCCTTCCCCTGAGATTTAGAAATACGGGAATGACATTGAACTTCCCACCCCAATCTTGCAGAACTCTTGCCGAGGTGCCTAGTTTTCAGTTAATGCCGGCTGTCTTTCCCCAGCATCGCTTGCTTATCTGCATTTGTGACAAACGTGTTCATTTTGGCTTCACTGCCAGTTTGGCCTGCTGTGGCTCAATGGCCTTGCTATTATTGCCAGTCACAAGAACAGCCAAAGAGCGAATGCTGAGCAAACTTTTCTGCAGTGCCCACAATCGATTTGACAGCTATATGAGAAACTGGACCGTGCATTTGGATGTATGAGGGCTCAGCTTTTCCCTGGCGCTGTGCTCAGTTACAAATGAGGCTGGTGACTGGGAAATTATGAGTACTCCATAACACCCTTCTGCCGATATATCCTGTCTTCCCCTTAAATATATGTATTTCACCAGAGTTTAAACTAGATTCTGAGCATGACTGAGTCTTGGCCTAGTGCAACAGCCTGGCAGCCTGCCATGAATCAATAAGTTTTCTTTCCAGTTCTACCTCCCCAAAATATTTACTGTACATAATTTAATATCTTCCCATCCCAGATAAAGAGCTGACACTTTTAATTACTTGGCTTCAGTGTTCTCCTTCAACAGAAGGTATGGCCGAGGCCGTAAAGGATGTCGTTTTCTAAGGGGGAGGGATTACTACCCCTCTGATGGCATCTCCCAAAGCAGGTCAAAAGAAGACTGTTTTCCCTCTTTAACATAAGCTCACATTTCATCACAAAACTTTTATCAAAGCAGTAACTTGTTACCTGCTTTCCTGGCTTGAACAGCAAGGCCAAAAAAGCTTTCCTGGTTTATCCTTTTTCAGACCCCCTTTTTAAGTTTGATCAGAGAAATCCCCCAGTGCCCCTGAACTTGCCACTGTACGATTCTTATTTATAGGACTGGAACATTTTTCTTTAAGTGCCCTGCACTAGAAATATTACAGTTCTTCACCCAGGCAATCCAAGTTCTGCGGCAAGATAAAACAAATCCTGTGACTGATATAAATGGTAGAAACTGAGCACATGTGCTTAATTTCACATTTTGCATAATTTAATCTGTCATTTTTTACTATTGTGCATGAATTATTTAAGTTCTGTTAGTCAGAGGCAATGAAAAGGACACAAATGCTCTATCCCCATTCACTAGAAAGCAAATTCTGCGATGCCTTTGGCTATGGCTCAGTGGTAGAGCATCTACCCAGCATGCGGAAGGTCCCAGGTTCAATTCTTGGCATCTCCATTTAAAAGATCAGATAACAGGTGATGTGAAAGACCTCTGCCTGAGACCCTAGAGAACCATTGCCAGTCTGAGTAGGCAATACTGACTTGGCTGGACCAATGGATTAATTCAGTATCAGGCAGCTTCATGTGTTCACCTCTGGCTTCATTAGCAGGGACTGCTCATACACAAAGCTGATCTCCTCAGTCACAGGGATTAGGAAATTGTTTCTGTAAATTTCTAAAAGCTAGATCTGACAACCAGTATCAGATCCTGCATTTTCCTTCCAGTGTTCCCACAGAATTGCAGAACATACAGAGTCCTGCGTTATCTCATTCAGCCCCCATCGCTCTGTTTGGTAGATAGGACATTAGTGTGTTGGATCCAACCAGCTTTTCCACTGGTGGAAAAGGGAGGAGAGGGTCTCCTTCAAGTACCAAAAGGCTATGCTGGGGATTGTGGAACCTGCCTGGACAAAAGCCATGTGGGATGAGGTCTGTGGTAAGGAGCAGAACTAAATGAGATGGAGTGAATAAGCTGGCTCAGTCCAACCCATTAACCTGTACGAGGCGGTCTGGTGGATGAATAGCCGAGATTGGATTCAAATACACACCTCTCACACTGAAACACAACACTCCACGAATGGAACCGCACATCACAGCCAGTTGCAGGCCAAGACTATTAATCAAAAGTAAGTGGATAATATTTCCATTGCAGTTGGCATCGGTGCATGAAATGATGCTGCCAGGAGGTACGGCTGGGTATGAGATACTGAAATGATGACATCATGTAATCTGTAATGAAAACTGTGCCTCTGGGATCTCATAAATTGATATGGGCACAGAGGATGGCTTGCAGGTGAATGAATCTGCCTTGGAGCATCCATTCTAAACAATTATTTCAGAAGAGCATTCAAAATGATTGTGCAGAGCGGAAGCTCTAAGAACCTCACTGCTGCTCTGAGTATCAAAACATCACCTAGAATCACAGAAGTGTCCAACCTTCCGCCAAAAAGGCAGAATCATTCCCGTACCAGCCCTCCTCCCCACCCCCATATCAATTTGCCCACTCCAAGCTTCAAGACCACTCTTCATCAGCATTTTGAATTTTAACTCACTTTTGCAGTGTTGAAGCTGTTGTGATTTATTATTCATAATAATTATGGGTCCCTCCATCGCTACGTTTTGAACCCTGTCAACTCCACCCCATTGCTGCTCCAGATCTGAATGTTCTTTAAAAGAGGAGTCCAGCAAGTCCTAGACTTTTTGTTGTTGTTGTTGTTGTTAATAAGCATTTGTATGGAGCTTTCGCTTCATACATATTATTTTGCAGTAAGAAAGGTGAAAAAGCTGTTTTATTTATTTAGAGGATTTCAACTCTGCCTTTATACCAGAGTAGCTCTCAAGGCACCCTAAAGTAGAAGTTTTAAAATGTTATAAAATCACCATATATTACAAAATAATTAACAGGTCCATCCTAAACCCCGTCTCTGAAGGGTTTAGGATTATGGCTAAATCCTAAATGGGAGATATGCCGGAGGAGAGAATAGTAGCCCGAAGACCTATCATGGATGTTCAGAGAGCACAGCAATTACACTGGAGTCCGTCACAACCCACCAATCATGGCACAGCACGATGATGGTGCCCCTGCAGAAGGCAGAGGTGGGAGCAGCCAGCCAGTGGGTGCTAATGTGTCCCTGGGGATATGCATGTCTCAGGGTCTTAAGACTGGGCTGCCTATCTCAGCAGTTCCCATTTTAAGACTACAACTGTAGACTTCGGGTTTGCCATTGAACCTTGAGAGACCTTATTTTCTACCCATCCCTTTATTTTTCTATTGTATATCTGGCCTGGTGAAGAGTTCTGGAGACCATGAAAGCTCACACATGCTCTGATATGCATGGTTTTGTGATATTTCAGATGGTCCCAACTTATGGTTTTGGAAGTTGTCTGTGGACCAACATGGCTGCTTGCAACTGCTGTCTTGTATTTTGTCAACCTTTTCTATTGTGTTTATTGTTATTATCCCCCTTGGGGCATGACTGTGTGGTGAGTTAAGGCAGGGTGTATATGAGCCCCTGAAATAAATGTCAAACTGTACAATAGAACCACTAAATTAAACACACACACCCCGAAAGCATGACAATGTATGCTCAGGTATGTAGCCAAAGTGGGGGCAGTGGGGGCCATATCTCACTGCAACACTGTTTTGCTTCAACTACGACACCTCCCCCCCAAAAAAGCAGGCTTTTAAAGCTATGGGACTTACATTCAAAGAATGAAAGTTTCTCAGAAATGCTTTTTAAAAGCAGATGAAAAAACCTCCAAAGTGGTGATGATCTAATGTCCACCCAAGCAGACTGCCCGGCTTTGCACTATTGCCCTTCTCCTGCCTAGATGATCCCCAGATGTAACCCCTCAGCCACTACGATGAGCATAGAAGGGCTAAGATTACCAGTAAGGTAACCAAAAAGGTTGGCACAAAGAAAAAGAATAACTATGCACGTAGTGCAAAATGTGCAAAACATCGTATATAATTTAACAGTACATTCAGAAGTGCCAAAATATCACAGAAGGGGTAGGTTTACCAGTAATGAGGTAACTGGCTCAAGGATTTTCATTTTCCTAGGCAAATGATTCCACCGCCCCCTCCCACACGGTGAGGAAGCTGCTGCCATCCTTCCCTCCCCTCGCGCTGCCGTCCCTGCTCATGCCACTCTGACTGGGGCTGGGGATTTCTATAGTGCCACACCTGCCAACAGAGTGGATTGGGATGCAAAAACAGCCCTGGAAAAGGACACCACCCATGGTCCAGAGTTGCCAGCCATGGGTTGGGAAATACCTGGAGATTTTGAGGGCGGGTACTGAGGAAGGCTGGGGTATAATGCCATACTGGGGTATAATGCCATACAGTCCACCTTCCAAAGGGGCTATTTTCTCCAGGGGGACTGATCCCTGTCATCTGGAGGTCAGTTGTGATCCCAGGAGATCTCCAGCCACCACCGGGAGGTAGGCAATCCTACCTGGCCCATCCCCAATGGAGGGGGAGGGAAGGAGGGCCCACCCCCTGATGGAGGGAGGGAGGGAGAGAGGGAAGGAGCAGTCTCATGGCAAGCCACCCCCTAAAGCCAAGGGGCACCACCTGGGGTTGCCACTTCCCTCAAAGCTGCAGGCAGGCAGGGCAGTGGTAGGACTAGTTTTTGTGCCCCTCCACCTACAGTGCCTTAGACAATTGCCTAGGTGTGTCCAATAGATGGTCCACCCTGATTTCATTTCTTACAAGTCCCACCTGGAACTGTGACAGCCCTACCTCAGGAGACTAGCTATAGCCTAGCCTGTACTTGACTGGAGTCAAAACCTGACCATTGATCCAGCCTGGTGGGAGTGTTGCAGCAAGAGGACACTGTAAATGGGCTTGACACAGTTTTCTTCTTTTCTTTTACCAACACCCAGGAATGTAGCGCTCCACGCAGTACTGTATGCCTGGGCCCACACACCTCCCTTTCGTTCTCACTGGCTACCTCCCACTGACCCCAAGAATAGCTCATCAGAGTCTCTTGCTTTGTCTGGCTGCTGGCTGTAAACCAGCAACCGACTTCCATTTCCATGGCAACTGGTGCTTTGTCATCTTTTCCTCAAAGCTTCCTAATTAGACATCCTGCAATTTGCAGTTTTTGCTCTATAAAATATGAAGGGTGAAGAAAAAAAAAGAATAAAATTTCTTAGGGGAGCCAGTGAATCAGCAGTCTTTAAATATCATCTTCTTGCCCAAATAAGAACACAAATTAGTACTACAAAGCATTAAATATATATGTATGTGTATCTATCCATTTATACGGAATTCTGATATGTAGCTGATCCTTTTCTTTCAACTTCCAAATCTAAAAAGGACAATCTTACCTCAATAGAGATTGAGATGGTTTCAGATTTTCATGCCATTCCCCAGGATGATGATCTGGCTATACAGTTGCTAGGTCCCTCCTGGCAACCGGCAGAAGATGGGGGGGGGGGATTTACCAGGAGAGAGGAAGACACAGATGATGTGAAGATGTCACTTCCAGCATGCACAGGACGAGATGTCATCAAGCTGTGATGTATTGACAATGCTCTGGTATTTGGGCAAAAACCTATGGAGTCTTTGCCCAAATATCAGTGTCACCCAGACATTGCCTGTTTGATAACATCACTTCTTGTGCACACCAGAAGTGAAGTTCCCACATTGCAAGTGACATCACCTGGGCCTTCATCTCTCTCCTGGTAAGTCCCCCCATCAGCCAGCTGATTGGCAGCAGGAGGGTGGAATAATTGGTAGAATAAAACCCATTTCTCACCATTTATCTCACCTTTCCTCCAAAGAGCTCAGGACAGCATATATGATTCCCCCCTCCTGTATTTCATCCCCACAACAACCTTCTCAGATAGGTTAAGGTAAAAGTGCCTAGCCCAAGGTAGGCTTCTTAACAATGTGGGGATCTGAACCTAGATCCGGCTAGTCCTACTGCAAGACTCAGAGCCAGTTTGGTGTAGTGATTAAGTGCATGGACTCTAATCTGGGAGAACCGGGTTTTATTCCCCACTCCTCCACTTGTACCTGGCTGGATGGCCTTGGGCAAGCTGTGGCTCTGATAAGAGCTGTTCTTCAAAAAGAGCAGTTTCTGTCAAGAGCTCTCTGAGCCCCGCCTACTTCACAGGGTGTCTGTTGTGGGGAGGGGAAGGGAAAGGAGTTTGGTATAAATCTAATCTCTTCTCTTCTTCTCTTCTTAACCACTGTATCACACCAGCTCTCATAGACTTAAAAGAGCAAGATTCAAGACCAAGACCTTAAAGACCAATAAGATTTCCAGGGAGAAGCTTTTGGGAGTCAAAGCTTCCTGAAGGAGCTACTGCAGACCAACATGGCTACCTATCTGAAATAGTCTTAGAAATGATTAATATAAAGCTACAAACACACGAAACCAAGTCACATGAACATTGCCCACCACGGGTCTTGAACAAGTGACCACAGTCATATCAGGCAGGCATTCAGCTCTGGACAAAAGAGGGAACTGCAGGAAGACCACCCATATCATCCAAGGAAACCTCGTTACTCCAACAGGTTGATGGGTGGTACTCTACAAGGCCCGTGTTATGACAGTGTTGGGCTCTGTGTAAATTACAACCAAATGGGTCTTCTTTGCTGAAATAGAGGCAACTGGAAACGTGGCCAATGATGAAATAATATCTTCCCTGCCCATTAGTCACAGATTCACTTCAATGTGGTGGCAAATTGGATATAATTATGACACCAAACAAGATGGCGATAAAACCTCATTGCTCAATGACTATTGCATGCCAGATGCTTAGCTGTTGTTTCCCAGAATTGTCCAAGCCCAGTGCTGAAATAATTCCGATACACTATTGAACATCTGGTATCAAGATGCATACTGTGGTTATTTTACAAAGCCATGTGTGCTGTTAATACCTGGGAGAATATGATCAAGAGTTATAAAATTAAAAGTAGGGTAGAGGCTGGATAGACAGCCCAGTAATAGCTCAGTGGGAATATGGACCTAGCCAGCATTTTAACCACTGTACTGCAGTGTTCCAGTTTATATAACATATGTGTATGTTGATTTGGATTAGAAAAGCAGAAATCCCACCCCTTTTAAGACCTGGGGTCAAATCCACACAGGGAATAGCTGCATTTAAAAAAATCCAATGGAACAACACCACCAAGCAAGTTTGGAGCTCAGACTCTCTATGTGAACTGAGTGTCCCATAGTATTAAAAGGCTGCCGTTGCAGCTGTTCAAACACTGGTGGAAACAATGGCTTAGGTCCAAAGCTGCCTTTCCACTCACGGTAGGCACTTCTGCTCATGGAAAAGGGGGAGGACAATTGCTTCCAATTTCCCCTCCTCATTGCAGCCCCCCACTTTGGCCCCTACTGTGTTCCAGGGGTCCACTGGGAAGCTTAAATGACTTCAGTGGGAAAGCGGAGGCAGCAGTGTTTGTCGCGTAAGCAGAACAGCACAGCTTGCTTTGTGTGGGATCCACGCCAATCTAAATTGGGCTCATCATACTTAAAATGCTTTTTACTTATTCATTTACCACCAATGACACCTTAACACTAGGAGAAGAGTTGACGGTATTAATTGATCTGCTTCCTTCACACTCTGCCTTTCTCCCCAATGGGGACCCAAAGCAGCCGACAACATCATTCTCCTCTGCCACCATTTTATCCTCACAAATACCACGTGAGGTAGGTTGGGCTGAGAGAGAGTGACTGGCCGGAGGTCACCCGGAGAGCTTCCATGGCAGAGTGGGGATTGGAACCTGCATTTCCCAGATCCTAGCCTGGCACTCTAACCACTGCACCATGCCGTTGGTCAGGGAATGGCCCCTCCCTGGGGGCTGCCATCTGCCCATATATGGTAGGGACGGGGGAATCCAGAAGCACTGCAGTACTTGTGCTTTGCAGACAACGCACTGACCTTTGGGAAGCAGTGACTCGCTCATCAAATAAGAAATCCATGGCCAACTAAGCAACAGATGAAACCAGAGTGTCCCAAATCCAAGACCTCAGCTACTGGATCTCACAGACCACCTCGACAGCGCTATCCATTCTGGCCTCCCAACTTTATATATCTGTACTACAACACTGCTTTTCTTCCCAGCATTCACAGTCAAAGTAATTCTTGGTTGAAAAGGAAATACACAACGGCAGTTCATTTTCTCATTAAAAAGTCGTAATCCTTTCCCGGTGACATCATCATAATTGCCACGGCAATTAATTGTGTGTGTTCACAAAGGCTTAGGGTTTCAGATGGAAAAGAACAGGCAGCGACAAAAAAGTTGACTTTGTTTTTAATGGAAATTTCCCTTGGAGAAACAATGTGGGATATGAAAATGACTGAAAATGTAGCGCGAGATATAATTAGCCATCGTTTTGTTATGAGACGTTAGAGAGTCGTTAACATTTACTCCTGCAGTCCCCACCTCCTTCCATCTGTAACCTTGTGCTTTTGTTTCAAGCAAAATCCTGTACACCTGACCCAGAATTTAAATGAGACGATGACCAGACACCCCGAGAGCCAGAAGAACAAAAGAACCATCACAGCTCGCCGAAGCAGACTTTTAATAGCTGTCTTTAGTGCCTACCCAAGGAACAAGTACCTTACCTGAGATTAACATCCCCTTTAGATCAAAAACACTCACAATTAGCTTTTCTGGCTCAAATTGACTATAGCAACAATTGCTGCAATTAGACACACTCAGATCTCAAAGTGTTGCATTTGAAGAAAAGATTTTGCCAGGTGTGGCTTCTCCTGTCCAAGTGGTGGGGTGACACGGGAGACTCCACACCTGGTGAATTTTTCCTCTTAAGGAGAGCCCGAGGCCTCTATCTGGCCGCTCTGCTTCTGACAAATGCAGGACAGATGGCCTTAATAAACAATTCCGGTCTCCCTCCAAAAAGACATTTCTCTGATCACACAGGCTGAAAGGTACTGCGTGCTATAGAGAAGCTTATTAGTCCAATGTATATTAAAGGTTCTTGGGGACCCAGCTGGTCTTATCAGCTTGATGGGTTTCAGCTGCCCTGAAGGTCTCCTGCTCCCTCAAACCCTGCATGTTCTCTTTTGCTACCCCTTATGCCTGGACCTCCCTCTCCCATTAAAAAGCCATAATCTTCTTCGTGTGATATCATAATCAACACCACAATTGATTGTGCAATCTGTTTTTCCCCTTGTCTTTCAAAGCTTGGCTCAAAACTCTGTGTGCGGACTCTAATCTGGGAGAACCGGGTTTGATTCCCCACTCCTCCACTTGCAGCTGCTGGATGACCTTGGGCAACCCATAGTTCTGTCAGAGCTGTCCTTGAAAGAGCAGTTCTTGAAAGAGCTCTCTCAGCCCCACCTACCTTACAGGGTGTCTGTTGTGGGAAAGGGAAGGGAAAGGAGTTTGTAAGCCACTCTGAGACTCCGAGTGAAGGGCAGGATATAAATCCAATCTTCTCCTCCTCCTCCTCCTCCTCCTCACTGAATTCTCTGCCTGAAATGAATTCCAAGTCCTTATAGCTGCCTAATTTAGTATGTAATCTCCTTTGGGGTGGGGATAGTCTTTTTTGCTTATGTTACTCTGTAAAGCACCATATACATTGATGGAAGGATAAATCCATTCTTCCATTCATGGACAAGTCTTCTGCTCATAGGATAGAAGACACCTTTCGATTCCCACATATTACTGTTGTTGTCATTGTGTACTGACCGTATGGTGACTTGCCTGCCTGGTGCGAAGGTAGCGGACATTACGCGTGTTTTAGATAGGCTGGTAGATAGTGCTGGGGAGGAGCCAGTGGTCGTGGTGCATGTCAGCACCAACGATGTGGGGAAATGCACATTCTGGAGGAGAAATTTAGGCTGCTGGGCAGGAAAGTTAGGTCCAGGGCCTCCAAGGTAGCCTTCACAGAAGTGCTACCTGTTCCACGCGCAGAGCCGGAGAGACAGGCACAGATCAGGAGTCTCAATGTGTGGATGAGACGATGGTGCAAGGGGGAAGGATTCAAGTTTGTTAGGCACTGGGATGCTTTTTGGAACAAGAGGGAGCTGTACAGGTGAGACGGTCTCCACTTGTCCCGAGAAGGAACCAGGCTGCTGGCGCTTAAAATCAAAAAGGTGGCAGAGCAGTTTTTAAACTGAATATTTGGGGAAAGTCGACAGGAGATGAAAAGTCTCTGGTTTGGGTTGGCTCATCTCAGAGAGATGAGGGGGTACCTGTTGCTTTTCTACAGGGAGGTGGATTACTACTGATTGCTTATTACCATATTTGGGAGTAGGAAGGAGTTTTCACCAAAATCCAGATGGACTGATAATGTGGAGTGGTGACGATGAAGTGTGTGACTTTCTAATTTTCCATGCTATATGTTCTGTTCTCCTTAGACTATGAGGATTTGATTTGCTGATTTCTTAACTTACCAGACCCTGAAGCACGGAGTGCTCTGCTCACCTCCACATATGATCCATTACTGCGATAATCATTTGGAAAGATTATGCATTGTGGACTATGGCCCACTGGAGAAAAGCAGAATGTAGGACTACTTTGCAACTCCTAAACATAAGCAGAGACTGGCCTCTCTATTGTTTGGGGTATTGCCTGATAAATCCACTGTCAGATTTGCTTTTCACTGTGTCTCAGATCACAGTTTTTCCTCTTTGATCTCAATGAAGTAAATTAAAGCCACTGAACTAGTGCAGTGCTAAATTCTTCAGAGAAAAGCAAACAGTTTCACCATGGCAAAAGAACCTAGTAAAGGTAAAGGTAAAGGTTTCCCTTGCTTGAAAGCCAGTCGAATCCAACTCTAGGGATGCGGTGCTCATCTCCGTTTCCAGGCCGAAGAGCCAGTGCTGTTCAAAGACGTTTCCGTGGTCATGTGGCCAGCATGACTAAACCCCAAGGCGCACGGAACGCTGTTACCTTCCCACCGAAGCGGTACCTATTTATCTACTTGCAATTTCTTGCTTTTGAACTGCTAGGTTGGCAGGAGCTGGGACCAGAGACGGGAGCTCACTCCATCATGTGGCACTAGGGTCTCCTGAATGACTGACCTTTCGGTCTGCAGTTCAGCATCTTAACCACTAGGGGACCTGTAATCTTCATCAACCTCCAAACTTCTATTTTCATGTCTTTTTGACTCTGTCCATTGCCCGTGTTTCTGCCATTTATGTTTCTTAAATGTTCTTCATGTTGGCCATGTGATCCAAGCCAATCAGGGATCACACTGCCAGGAGGTTAATATCACAGAGCCCGGGAGTGAAAAAGATTTGGCTATGTGGCAATAACATTGAAGGCAAATAAAGCTCTCATGTTGCCCTCACTCTTATCTGGGAAGGAGATAAGGAATGTGTCAGTCTACTGCACAGGCAATTGGGCAGATGCTACCCAATTTTCCATGCTGCATTGGGGTAGTCCCATGCTGCCTTTCTTCACCTCCCAGTGGGCCCAAGGCAGGTTCACTGCCCAACAGGACAGGGAATGACAATCTAAGTGCCTCATCAGTGTGCCAATACATTCTTTTTCTCTCAGTCGTCAAGAAAAGTTTTGCGCCCCTTGCACTTGGGGGCATCTATTTTTTTGTTATTTCGCTCAGAATGACTGAAAAACTCCTCATGGCCCTGCTCTATGTTCTGTTCTTGTTTTTTTGCTTTGTTTTGTTTTTTGTGCCAAAATATTATTTGATTGATACCTATGCCATTTTTCATTCCTCTTCCCAGAGTATCCTTAGAGTTGTGGTTCTGTGACAAGGGTTAGGAACTTCTGGCAGACAATTCTCAGCTCTCACCAATCTGCAAATCTGAAGGTTTTGAGGAGGAATCCATAATATTTAAAGTGGTATGACACTGGATATTGGTACTTTTCCCAAAGAGAAGCCAACACCTTCATTCTAATGAACAGTTATATACCACTTTGGACAAAATAAGTATTCACCTCCTGTTTTACCAGACAACCTCAGAAGAAGAGGGATTGTTTGTTTTTCACTTATTCCCAGATTGACTCTGTAAACGGCTCTGTCTGTGCAAGGAATCATTCCAGCACAATGCTTAAGTCAGCCACGTCCATGCATGCCTCCAGCTACTGCAGAAAAAGCACCAGGTTCGAACCAAATAGGACCCCCTTTTTAAGGGTATGGCCTCGATCTTCAGCTAATGCTTCCCCACTAATAGAACCAGCCCAAGGGCAAGGAGAAGGGAGGGAAAGAGCATGAATATTTATGAAGCACATAAGTTTGGCAGAGCTATCCCCTGTTTAACCACCTTCATTATCTCCTTTCCCCATCCTCCTGATGAAGCAATTGTATTGGAAAGTAGGCATCTTGTTAGTGTCCTCAGCTGCCACTCACACACAATCAAGCTCACAAGCATAATTTAAGCACAAATACATCCCCAAATGGAAGCAGGAAGGAAAACACACACACAAACGCCTTCCTTTTGAAAATGATTTGGCAAGGCAGCAAATGGAGAGAATTAGCAGCCCTCTGGTGACTGGTCCCTAATCCGGGGGGTGTCTAAACTCTCCTGCAGATTTTATAGTTAACAGCTTGTGGGCAAAAGTACCTTGTTTGTCTGCTGAATAAGCATGAGGAACGGGAATGTGTACTTCGGTAATTTTTGTAATAATGCTGGATCTGGATTTCAGGTAGAACACTGTTTTCATTATCTCAATTCCCCCCCTCCCTGAAGTGTTATTAGGGTTCGGGAATTTTTTCCTGGGTATTTGGGGGGGGGGGTTTCTGGAAAATTTGGGACCATCGTTTTTGTCATCCCCCCCCACAACAGGAGCAGGGAGGGGGGGAAAGAGAAAGAACCAGCCCTGGACTGACCACGTGGGCATTGCCCCCACTGGAGGCTTCTCCCTGTCACCGGCATCTATGATGGCAGATCCCTGCTGCGCAGCCAGAAAATGGCAGGCCAGCAGGCAGGCTCCTGGACTCCTGTGAGGTTTGGCCATTGCAGTGGCCATTTCCTCCCCAGCCACTGGGTGTGTTTATAAAATTAGCAATGGAATAGTGTTCTATCAATACAACCATAGAGCAATGTGTGCGCCAGGTTCTCTGAATTCCCAGATTTCATTTTTAAAGTAAATCTTTAGCTTTTCCCATTGCCAAGATACAAAGAAACAGTTTAGATCTGAGTCCAGTGGCAACTTAAGAGACCAACAAGATTTTCAGGGTATGAGCTTTCAAGAGTCAAGGCTTGCTTCGTCAGACACCTGACAAAGGTATAGCTCTGCAATGGAAGGAGCTAAAGGTAAAGGTTTCCCTTGCTCGAAAGCCAGTCAAATCCGACTCTAGGGGGCGGTGCTCATCTCCATTTCCAAGCCAAAGAGCCAGCACTCTCCGAAGACATTTTTGTGGTCATGTGGCCGGCATAACTAAACACCAAGGCACACGGAACGCTGTTACCTTCCCACTGAAGTGGTACCTATTTATCTACTTGCAATTTCTTGCTTTTAAACTGCTAGGTTGGCAGGAGCTGGAACTAGAGACAGGAGCTCACTCCGTCATGCGGCAACTCGGGTCTTGAACTGCTGAACTACCGACCTTCCACAGCCTGCAGTCCAGCGTCTTAACCACTTGAGCCACCGCAGCTATGAAGTTACTCTATACCAAATCTCTCTATTGGTCCATCTATTTTGGTATTTTCTACTAAGAGCTCTCCAAGGTGCTGATGCAGAGTGGTCTTGACCAGCCCTTGCTACTCAGATCCTTAAACTGGAGATACTGGAGACTGAACCTGTGGCCTTCTGCATGCAAACCACTGCTCTACAACTAACCCTATAGGAATAGTTGTGAATTTATGAAGCTGCTTTACACCAAGTTGTACTGTTCCACCTTGTTTATTATTATCTGCTCTGCTGCCGGCGGTTGTTAGCGGTCTGAGTCAAAGAAAGGACTTTGCCAGCACCTCTTACTCAAGACTCTTGAACTGAAGATGAGGATAAAACTGAGATAGTCTGTATCCAAAGCACGTGTTCTACCTTGTAACCACATTCACCTCTTCCCAAGCATGCTCTTATTCAGTCAACGGTGCTCCATAGTCAACAGTCTCCTATGCGTCAGACTAGCAAGAAAGTCTGAACCAGAAGGCTTCAAGGAATCAGGGAGCAGGACCTGATCTGCTCTGGCTTATTGGCATGAAGCAGCTTCCATACTGGTGGTGAGTTATTTCATTGCAATCCCCTCTTTTGGTCAGAGCAGGATGGGGAGAAATCTGAATGAGAAGAATTTCAGAAGTATCCCTATTTTACAAGAAGATACAGCCAAGATGCAAAAGTGGCCATCATTAACAAAAGCTCAGTATTAGGAACTGCCTGAATCCTAAAAAGACAGTAGTCTCTGTACAATGGTCCGGATCAGCCTACCAATATTATATGTCCATATAACGCCAGATTGTATACAATATCACTGCAGCACCTTACAAGTAGATAGGAATAATGTGAGTTGAGGATATGAAAATTAGCTTCCTGATTTCTGTGCCTCGGGGTATTCAAGAATATAAGCACACTCAACTCCCAATACATGTCTCATGCATGCACAGAATGTAACATGAGAACTGAACTTACATCGGAGGAGATCCAAATCCTTCTTGCAACCATCATATACGTAATTCTGAACTTGGCCCCTGCCATGCAAACCCAAATGGTCAGCAAGATCTCATGGTGTAGTTCAGCAGCCTTTAGGGAACTGTCGAGCAAGAATAGGCCACTATGGGGAAGAGGAACATATGGGCTGCAAGGAGGAAGAAGAAGAGCCAAGAGAGGAAAGTAGGGGCCTCTGGGTGGGGACCAAGTGGAAAGTGGATGCTGCAGGAGAGGGGGAAGGTGGTACCATCAAGGGAGAAGGCAGCCAGAGCAAATGGAGGAAAGCAGGAGCAAGGGGAGAGCATGGAGTGGGGCTCGGAGGGTGGAAAAATGGCTTCCACTCTCCCACGGGCCCTCACAGACTCTTGCCTGGAGAGCTATTAAGGTGGCCCAAGGCATGCCATCAACTGTCAAACTGTGCCCCCCCTCCATAAAACCAAGGAAGGCTTCCTCATGCGATTGTCAAGATGATGGAAGTATGGATTATAAGACATTGTGCATGTTGTGAAAGCAATAGGTAAGTGATGAATGGAAGGTATCACTTTTATTCTTCTGTGATTGCCAAACGAAAGAGCTGTCGGTCCCACTGGGCATTCTTCCTCTCCTTAGCACTTCAGCCGTATCTGTGCCGAAACTGTGGTGGGAATTGGACGCTGCTGCTGGCTCATCTATATTCATCTCCCCAGCAATTCCCATCTAGGAGTCACTGTGAGCATTGCGGATGGGTTTTTAAGGAGAATTGCTATAGCAAAGTCGCCAGTTTTGCGATGGCTTAGCTGCACAGAGCTTCCAGCTAGAATTTGCCCAGCCCAGAGATGGGGATCTGCTTCCCTGGTGCCCATCCTCGTTTGCAGCCACTTGGAAGATTAAATGTCACAGTGCATTTAAAGAGAAAAAATGCCAGGGCTGAATCTCTCTTCCTCACCCACGCCCATTTAGCCAAACGGGGCCTTACTGTGGGGAGTCAATGGCATGAGGGAAGAATGTTCTTCTGGCACAGCAGGGTTGACAAAAAGGCAGTCGGGGGAGTCCACAGTTCAAATCTCACTTCAAGCTAAGCTACAAAATCTCTGTATGGTTCTGGGACAGCTGCTGTTAGCTTGACAAGACTGACTCAGTATCAGGTTAGGAACATTTGCATGCCTTACGGGACTTTTGTATGAATTATTGGTACTGAACAGAATGCTCTGAGCATTCTGGGCCAGAGCATTAGTAAGGAGAACAAGAAATGGGTTTACAAGTGGTAGTGGGGAAGGGCGATCAGATCTGCAGGCATGTAGTTTAGTTCCAAAAAGCATCCACGACAGGGATCAATATGGAATGGTATGTTCCTTGGTGCTGTGACCCCAATTGCCTCTCCTGCCATGTTTTGGTTGATTTCTGCAGGAGAAAGACATGTCTGGGTAAAAAAACGCTCCCAAGTAAGTATGGCAGGTAAATGAGAAATTCATGGGAACCACAGTAAGCCATCAGTGAACTTGCCCAGGGTTCAACTATCCTATCCTATCAATAGGGCAACTCGTCTAGGAAGTGGATTTTAGTGGTTCATTTAGATCAATTTCCTTATACATGAAGTCAGGGATGTGAAATGTTTCATGTCATTTTTGACCAGACTGCCAGCAGCAGCATCCTAACTTCTGGATTATGGGAGGCTTGGATCAAAGACTATTGGATACAGTGGGGCAGTATGAACATGAAGGGTGTTAATCCCCAAACCTCTTCTCCCTTCTGGAAGGAAAGACTGTGTGTGTGAAGCGCCATCAAGATGCAACTATGATGACCCCAGCAAGGGGCCTTCAAGGCAAGTGAGAAACAGAGGTGGTTTGCCATGGCCTTCCTCTTCTTTGGTTGTCTCCCTTCCAAGTACCAACCTTGCTTAGCTTAGCTTCCAAGACCTGATGAGAGCGGGCTACACTGTGCCACCTTCCCTCCCAAGGAAAGACTAGCACCCTCTGATTCCTCCATAGCTGCTCCAACATTGGTGCCTGTAGTGTCACATTATTAACTGGGATTAGGAAGATTTTGTTCTTGTGGAGTTAGTGGCCATGATTGCAGCTTTGGATGTATGCATCATTCCTTCTCATTTGGGGAACCATCAAATTTCAGTGATGGAATTCATCATGAAAGTCAGGTTGCTGTCTCAGCCAGCTGTTGCCATTCAATGGAAACCAAAAGACCTCTCCTAAAGTTGTCTCTGTCTTCTCTCCATGCTATTCCCAGGTCTCTGTCATATGCACGCATAGCTCATCTGCCACTCATTGGGACCAGAACAGAGTCTGGTACCTTGATACTAGCTCATTCTGGATTACTCTCATAGCAGAGTAAAATTGTGGATTTCTGCAGTAGACCATAGAGGGGACAGCATACTATGAAGAGTGAAGGAGGGGGGCAAGAGTGCCAGAGACACCGGTCAAGAGGTAGGTTGGCTAAAAGGAATGGGTGCTACACCTTCAAGTCAAGACTCAGATAGGGGAAATTCACAAGTACTAGTATATACTGTCATTGCATCATTTTGAACTTGCATTTTCAATGGGAGTAGCAAAAACCAAAAAGTTGTGTGGCACAGGGACTGAAAATCACACCACGACTTGAACTAGCCAGCCAGTGATTTGGCTGCAAACTTCTAATCCTTAAATTTGGCGCATTGGAGTGCAGGGGTGGAGACTGGAAAGCCAAAGGGCTATTACTTTGTTATGATCTCATTACATCATTTCTGACTCTTTTTTTAAAAAAACCTGACATGAAAATACATGTAGGGGACATGACCCTTGGGTGTGTGTTATAAGTTCATATTGGACCCAGAAAAAAAAATGCTTAAGCCCTGCCTAGGCTAAATGAATTGTTGCCTTATCTCATTAAACGCAAAGTTAGATATTTAAACAAAACTTTCAGTATGGGAAAACTTTCTGTAAACACAAGACCAATAGGGATGTTCCAAGGAAATTACAAAGCCCCAAGGAAGCCATTGGGAGAAAAATACACCAGAAACATCAAAAAAGCAAATTAGTAATCGGGCTGCAGCAACTGCTATCGCTGCATTAGGGAGGACTTGAGAGTGAAATTGACTGGAAAATGACTCTGGAACTGACATGGTCTCCCCCCCCCCTTTCCTGGTCTGAACCTGGAGACACACAAAGCAGTCAACTGCATAAACAGCCAGAAAGTAAACTAGAAGTAGATTGTTTAAAATATTCATTTACAAGCATCAGGGGTGTCCTTATTAGTACCAGGCATCCAGAAACCTTCTCCACTGTTTCCTTTCTGCCACCAATCTGTCAACACCAAGGGGGGCTGTATTGCCACAAAATATAACCTTCTGTGCTTCTCCCAGAGGGATCCTGTCTGCATCCCTCCATTCCCCAGCCTCTCCTTAAGACGAGATTGTTTGCCTGCACTCCTGCTTCTGACAGGCACTCAATAAGGGAAGCAGAT
Organism: Gekko japonicus; assembly: GCF_001447785.1. Classification (NCBI taxonomy): domain Eukaryota; kingdom Metazoa; phylum Chordata; class Lepidosauria; order Squamata; family Gekkonidae; genus Gekko; species Gekko japonicus. Next base: position 146,408 of record NW_015164680.1, read on the forward strand.
CTCTCTCCCCTCCTTCCTATAATCTTACTGAGAGGCTTTCAGATTTAAGCCCGATGGAACCGGGGAATGTGGTCTGGTACTCGAGGCTGAGCTCCCGCCCCTCCCATTTCTGCTCTCTGAAGGTCATGGGAAGAAAGATGGTGACCTGCGGGGGCGGAGGGGGCATGTGCACGTAAGGACATCTGCAAGCAGCCCTCTAGAAAGAATCGTAAGGGGCCATTAATTCCACCATTCCTTGACCTTATGACTGGATTCAGCACTTTCGGAAGAGACTCTCAAATCCGATAAAACACAAGCACATCGGGATATCTCAGGGGCCACTTTCGGATCTGGCATTAAAATGCTCTTTTTGCCTCTATGATATTTTAAGAACGTAAGAACATAAGAGAAGCCAATGTTGGATCAGGCCAATGGCCCATCTAGCCCAACACTGTGTCACACAGTGGCCAAAAATACCAGGTGACATCAGGAGGTCCAGCAGTGGGGCCAGGACACTAGGAGCTCTCCCACTGTTGCCCCCCCAAAGCACCGAGAATACAGGGCATCATTTGCCCCACCCTGAGAGTTCCTATCTATACCTTGTGGCTAATAGCCACTGATAGATCTCTGCTTCATATGTTTATCTAATTCCCTCTTGAAGCCGTCCATGCTTGTAGCCGCCGCCACCTCCTGCGGCAGTGAATTCCATGTGTTAATCACTCTTTGGGTGAAGAACTTCCTTTTATCTGTTCTAACCTGACTGCTCAGTAAATTCATTGAGTGCCCACGAGTTCTTGTATTGTGAGAAAGGGAGAAAAGTACTTCTTTCTCTACCTGCTCTATCCCATGCATAATCCTATAAACCTCAATCATGTCACCCCTCAGTCATCGTTTCTCCAAGCTAAAGAGCCCTAAGCGCCTTAACCTTTCCTCATAGGGAAAGTGTTCCAACCCTTTTATCATTCGAGTTGCCCTTTTCTGCACTTTTTCCAATGCTATAATATCCTTTTTGAGGTGTGGTGACCAGAACTGTACACATTATTGCAAATGAGGTCACACCATCAAGTAATAAAGGGGCATTATGACACTGGCTGAGTTGCTTGCAATTCCCTTCCTAATAATGCCCAGCATAGCGTTGGCCTTTTTTATTGCAGTCACACACTGTCTCGATATTTTCAGTGAGTTATCTACTATGACTCCAAGATCTGTCTCTTGGTCAGTCTCTGCCAGTTCAGACCCCATCAACGTGTATTTATAGTTAGGATTTTTAGCCCCAATGTGCATCACCTTGCACTTGGCCACATTGAACCCCATTTGCCATGTTGATGCCCACTCGCCCATCCTCGACAGATCCCTTTGGAGCGCCTCACAATCCTCACTGGTTTTCACCACCCTGAACAACTTTGAGTCATCCGCAAATTTAGCCACTTCACTGCTTACTCCCAACTCCAAATCATTAACGAACAAGTTAAAAAGCATCGGACCGAGTACTGATCCCTGTGGTACCCCTCCACGTACCACCCTCCACTGAGAAAATTGCCCATCTATACTCACTCTCTGTTTCCTATTAATTAGCCAGCTTTTGATGCACAAAAGGACATCCTTTTATCCTTTTCTGGTTGATCTATATTGTAATGTAGCAAAGCCTTTAGTGGTGGTGATGGTGGTGGTTGCAGTGGAGACTCTGGCCTTGGGCATCACAGAGACTGTGGTTGTTTGTGTGCTTGAAAGGGAGGGAGCACCGGGGCCTAGGTCAGGTCGGAGCCGACTCATGGAGACCCCTTGGGGTTTTCAAAGCAAGAGACGTTCAGAGGTGGTTTGCCATTACCTGCCTCAGCATAGCAACCCTGGACTTTCTTGGTGGTCTCCCCTCCAAATAATAACTAGGGTCGACCCTGCTTAGCTTCCAAGATCTAACAAGGTTAAGCTAGCCTGGTCCACCCAGGGCAGGGCAGGGCCTAGACAGGGGAAGGGAAAATATGGGCATAGAAGAAGGTGGGCCAAGGGAAGCAGAGGGATGGGTGAGGATGGAGAGATCTAGAGGGATGAAGGGGAGAGGAAAAGGGGAAAGAGTCCAAAAGGTGAAGGAAAACCTGGAGAATGGACAAAGAGGAGAACTCACATGACCAGTTTCAGAAGGCTGAGGGTTGCCAGGCAGGTTGGGAGTAGAGAAATGGGGTCAGTGACATCAGTGATGTCGCCCATGTTGCTATCTCACTTCTGGGCTTTAGCCAGAAGTGACATAGGGTAGCTCTAGGAATTGCCAGAAACTCTATAGTAAAACCATATGGTTTCTGGAAATTCCTAGAATTTCCATACTGATGTCAGCAACCTGCTAATTTTTTTAGCAATTATTTTTATCCTGCCACCACTTGGAGCAGTGGCAGACAACGGAGCTTGCTAGTTAGAGGCCTCCCACCAGAGCAGCAGACCTGGCAAGCCCAATGTATTGACTAGAAATAGCCATACTTCTAGTGTGTCATGACATGAAAGATACAAGCATCTTGAACTGAAATGTATGTGGATCCATGCTTTTATGCTCTTGTCCAGAAATGTTCTCTTAGGCCACAACTACATATTCTGCTTCAACCTCAGGTCTGATGGTGGTTTTCCTATCCAAATCAAGTCCAGAAAGGGGAGTACCTAACCTTCCCTCACCCACAGCTTTCCCCCTACAACTCTTTTCCCCTCCTAGGTGTTTCGCCCTTGTTCAGGTTCAAGATCTGTGCTTCCACCACAAATTTGGATCTCCTGGAACCTGAATTGAAGGCAGCAGCTGTTAAATTGGCAGGCAGGGGAAAGCCTGGGTCTTCTTCCTGTCTCAGACTTTTCCCTGCAAACTGTACTCTCCCTATCCCATTTGCTAACAAGAAGTAGGGATTGGCATGTAAGGAGACAGTTTGTTCATTTACTTTATTTATACCCCACCTTTCTCCCCAATGGGGATCCAAAGCAGCTTTCATTGTTCTCCTCTCCTCTCTGAAGAAGAGAGGCAGCATGGTGGAGTGGTTGAATGCTTGATCTAAGGTCTGGAAGAGTCAGGTTCCCTACTCTGCCACGAGGGTCCACTTGGGTGCCTTTGGGCCATTCCCTCTCTTTCTCAGCCTAATCTACTACACGGGGGTGTTTACTTATTTATTTCATTAAGCTTCTGTACTGCCCTCCCCGCAAGTGGGCTCAGGGCAGGGCACAACAAATTCATATAAAATACATTAACGATCTAAAATCCTGATCCATAAAACCTAACATCTACATCTACGTGGTGCCATAATACAATTTTCTGACCCCCCCCCCCAATTTCCATTAGCGTGGGAAGAGGGGGATGAAAAGTAGGTAATAAGCTGGATAGTTGTTAAAACCATTAAAAACCATTGCTTCCCTCGACCATATGCTTGGCAGAACACCTCTGCCTTGCAGGCACTGCGGAATTGTAACAAGTCCCACAGGGCCCTGATGTTAGTAGACAGAGAGTTCTGCCAGGTTGGGGGCTTCTGTCTGGTTGAGGACAGCTGGACGTTCTTTGGGCCAGGGACTCCAAGTGGGTGTTGCAACGAAGATGAGCACTGTGGCTATGGCTTAGTGGTAGAGCATCCGCTTTGCATTCAGAAGGTCCCAGGTTCAATCCCTGGCATCTCCAGTTTAAAAAGGGCCAGACAATAGGTGATGTGAAAGAGCTCTCTCTGCCTGGGACCCTGGAGAGCTGCTGCCAGTCTGAGTAGACAATATCGACTTTGATGGACCAAGGGTCTGATTCAGTAGAAGGCAGCTTCATGTGTTTGTGTGTGTACCTTGATCTCTTTTGAGTAAGAGAGGGACAACAATGTCCTAAATAAATAAATAGAGTGTGCAGTCCTACCCTTAAAAATTGATGTGATCAGTTGTAATTTTTGGCACAAAGAAGCAACACAGAAGGCTCTACAAAAGGGTGGGTGTGGTCTTTCTAGAAAAACGAGTGTATTCACATTTCATGCACAACGGTGTGATGTCATTACCAGCATGCAGGAAATACAAAACATGGTTGCAAATGTGACCCGTCATGATGGGTCCTGTCCTGTCATAGCAGGACTTGCTACATCACGAAAACTCAACTCTGGTGAACAAGACCTCAGCTGAACTAGTGAATGTTCAAGCAGTCTCAGGCCTGATGGTTACTGTAGCTGCACAGGAATAGGCCTTCTTATAGCCATTGGGCTGTGGGAGCCACCCAATGAGGCCAGCAACTGACCCTGCAATTTCCCCCCTCTTAATACCACTGGCAGCAGTGGTGGTAAAAAGTGCCATCAGGTCACAGCTGACTTATGGTGACCCCATAGAGTGCTCAAGGCAAGAGACATTCAGAGGCAGTTTGCCATTGCCTGCCTCTGCGTAGCGCCCGTGGACTTTCTTGGTGGTCTCCCATCCAAATATGATCCAGGATCAACCCTGCTTAGCTTCCGAGATCTGACAAGATTGGGCTAGCCTCAGCTATCACCCATTACAGCAAATGAATAAGAGGTTTCCCACCCCACCATTCTCATTGTTGCTGGCACAGGCAGAGTACAAAAACAGAAGGTCTATCAAACACTTGGTGGGCTGCCAAGCTCTCATGGTAGAGTCTGTTCCCCTTGGTTGTTGACATGTTGTATGCAATACTCCCTCTAAGCTGTGGAGTCTTATGAGCAAAAATTCTGCTTTGTGAGCTACTGCTATTAAAGTTGTAAGCAAGCGGTTTGGCTACTGCATAAATTAGTTTGCTCCGGAGCCATCCTTCCTGAGCTAAAAAACTGTGAGCTAGCTCATACTAACTCAGCTTAGAGGGAACACTGGTTGTATGGGCCTGCCCCACCTCTAGGCTGCACTAGTGGAAATTGCTGTTAACAAGTGGAAACACATGATGGGCACAATCCGGTCTGTGCTTTATATCTGCACAGATGCAAGTGCATAAGGAGAGGCTGGTGGAAGAAACTCCGTATGTGGGACCCTGTTCATGGGGCAGGAGGATTCAGCGAGATGCTGGACAGTGTGGTATGTGTGATCCTTTAGCATCAGTTATTTCTTGGCCCACCCAGTCAAGCACAACTCAGATATTTTGCCTTTTCCTAGTCTAATAACAACAATAAAAATCGTGCTCGCTATAAGAAATATATCCATTCACAGAAAGAGAAGTGCAAGTATGGTTTTTTTTAGTGTGTGGTTGCTGTTTTGGTTGTTGACGAAAACCCTGATGGGAGTCAAATTTCCAATCCTTTATAGAAGAGGCAGCCGGCAACCATGTTCAACAGGCTATTTAAAGCTGTTGTTTAAATCTTAATGCACTTGAGAACTTTCATGTAAATTACCACCTGAGGGTACCATCATGGCCCCATGATTGTCATAAGAAACATATTGATATTGGCATAAAACCAGGCTAATTAACTGCTCTTCTCCCGTAAATTCATCATCAGATCTATCCATCTATCCACAAGCTGAGTACTTCTAAATGCTCAATATACACACACAGGCAAGTCTCCTGGTTCTGTTGATTGAGTTAGAAAAGCCTTCTCTCGGGGAAAAAAACAAAGAAGACGGCTGCAGGATTATAGGCAGAAGGGAATGGATGGGGAAAGAGAAATTTGGAAATGAAAGGACAGACGGTTCAAAGTACATCCTTCTACTTCACACGGAGTAAAGCCCTCCTTGCAGATGCAACATTTCTGCGGAATCAGACTTTAGCTTATTACGGTTTGCTTCCTGAGTACAAAGAACTGTTCAAATGTTTGAGTCCCTGGCGGCATGTTTTTGGCTGATAAGAATAACTGCATACAGATGATTTGGGTTTTTTTTTCCTTTTCTCTCCCCCCCACCACCCCGCCACATCGAGTGTGAGGGAATACTTTTCTCCAAAAAGTCTTAAAACACCCAAACAGGATTTGAACTTGCAGCATCTAAAAACAGGAAAAGAGTTACTTGATCCCTTGATCCCAGTCTGGCTTGGAGAGAATCCTCTACTTGAAGGAATTATATTATGAACTGGTGTGATTCTCTTTCCCCTGCTCAGTGCTTCCAGAGATGTTGAAACATACCAGATTGCGGGGTATGACTATTCTACAATAATGATTGTGTCCTGTGGTATTATTGTAATGCAGTTGCCAAGTGTGAAATGTTAATCAAGGGGTTATATCTGGAGAGGGCCTTAGAGCAAATGAACCGAAATCACTGAAGCAAATAACTTGATCTTCTTTGGTAGGGCTGGTATCGCTTAGTCCCTCCCGATGTCACCAGGTTATGGGAGGATTTCTTCTCAGTGCTGCTGCCTAGGAAGTGCTGGCAGGTGAAAGGGAGGCACACTCTTTTCTTAAAAATCATATTGTAAAAGTGGCATGTTCTGTCTGAACAAGACTAGTCGAGGCTCAGATATAATTTCACTATGGGGTAACCAGCCTGTCTATAACAAAAGATACTTTCTGAATGTTTCAGTGTTATATCTTTATTAACTCACTTGTATCACTTGCAGGTTGTTGTATTTCCGTGGGTCTCTCTCTCTCTCATCCCGCTTTTCTAAAAGCGCAATCCTATGCAGGGTTGGTTAGGGTTGCCAAGTCAACTTACCTGGCCAGCGGGGGTCTCCCGACATCCTTCTGAGAAACCAGAAGTGAAGTTGGGCATTTTTGGGCCTACTTCCAGTTTTGGGCCTACTTCCAGTTGGGGGTGACACTAGGATTGCCAAGTCTGGCAAACTCACCAGCGGGGGAGGCTTCTCCGGCTCCGGAGCACGTCGCCAGCACGTCGACGGAAGTGACGTGCGATGTCACTCACATTGGGGGCGTGGCCCAGATCATCGGGGGGGAACCATATGGTTCCCCCCCCCAGAGCATCACCCCCAAACAGAAGTGGGCCTGAAACCAGAAGTAGGCCTGAAAAGGTCAGTTGGGGATGGGTTGGTAACCCTAGGCTTAGTCCAGTATGTCTACTGATTTCAATGTGTTTAGACTGAAGTAACTGCATAGGACTGCACTGCAAATCTAGTTAAATTGGCCAACAATAGACATAAGTTAAAAGACAATAAACCAATGAACAACTACAAACCAACCTGCAATAAAACTGTATTAAACATCCCACAGAGATAACCATAATGTAAGAAGCTCATCTAAATATGAACACATATGAAGCTGCCTTTTACTGAATCAGACCCTTCGTCCATCAAGGTCAGAGTTGTCTACTCAGACCCACAGCAGTTCTCCATGGTCTCAGGCTGATGGGTCTTTCACATCCATGGTCTCAGGCTGAGGTCTCTCACATCACCTCCTCCCTGATCCTTTTGACTGGATATGCCAGGGATTGAACCTAGGACCTTCTACATGCCAAGCCAATGCTCTGCCAGTGAGCCACAGCCACAGCCCCTCCTATGTCACATTTTTTAAAAGCCAAAAGGCCCTTTGGAAGAGCATGGCTTGTGACAAGTCCATTAACATGATAAAAGGGAGGTTGCATGACTAATTTCTTCTTCCAGCAAGCTGCTTCATAGGACAGAGCCACCCCACTGAAGGAACAAGTCCTCATTGAAGCCATCGATACTTGGTGAGTTATTCTTGTCTACTTGTTTACTGAGCTAATGGTGCAGTCCTAAGCAGAGTTACCCCCTTTTAAACCTACTGACTTCAATAGGCTTAGAAGGGTGCACACTATACTTAAGATTGCACTGTAAGTTGGTGAATGGGTGTACAGTTGACAGATCACTCATTTTTTCTGCTTTTGATGAATGAATATATGAAGTAGATCCAATAATAAACAGAAAATCATCAGAAAATTCTAACTACGGGATTAAATCTATGATAGTCACACATAGAATCACAGAATCACAGCAGTGGAAGGGACTTCCAGGGTCATCTAGTCCAACCTCCTGCACAATGCAGGAAATTCACAGATACCTGGAGACCATCAAGGGGCAAGTTTGCAAGAACTATCCCTAAGTGGATCATCAGCTGCACTCAGAGATTCCAACCCCCACCTTTGGTACACAACGATCATTGTAAACATGAAGCTAAACCAAGGCATCTGACAATATCATGGGTGGTGGCAACCAATGTTCCCTCTAAGCTGTGAAGTCTTGTGAGCAAAAAGTCTACTTTGTGAGTGGCTGGCATTAAAGCTGTGAGCGAGCGAGTTGGCTTCTGCATAAATTAGTTTGCTCTGGAGCTGTCTTTCCTGAGCTGAGATAAAAATGTGTGAGCCAGAGGCTAAAAAACTGTGAGCTGGCTCACACTAACTCAGCTTAGAGGGAACACTGGTGGCAACCCTTCTAGCCCATGTCCACATTTCCCCTTGAAAAGGATGGACTTTTTTCAGGTGCTGCTCCTCAAGGTAACGTATCGTCCTTTGCAACCTGTCATTGTGCACACTTAAATGTTCCATTTAACCAGTTGCAAAAATGTAGAAAGAAAGCCACTGACACTATTGCGATTTATTTTTTTATTATTTATTTATCCTTCGACTTGATATACCGCCCTAACCCCCGTAGGGGTCTCTGGGTGGTTTACAATTCTTGGGTGCTAATCATCAAAAACAACCCTAACTACAGCCATTTATTCCTGCATTCCACACCAAGATGAGCAAAATCACTGGAACACAATGTCTTTCAATAAAACATAACCACACATTCAAACTAAACTTTTGTTGCAACATCATTATATTCTGTGCCCCCCTCATCACCAGCAGCCAACCATGTTGAGCAAGGGAATGCACAAGAACATAGGGTCCCAGTACATCACCAAGTAAGTTCTGATGGGCATTCCAAGTAGGGAGAAAGGAGCTAAACTCAACGGCTGCTGTTTCGAAGCAGAAGCTGCATGTTTAGTTGGCCCATTGGTACTTGTAATGCTGATACGCTGCCCTTTCCCTGATAGCTCAGAGCAGCTTGCATCTGGTTCCTGGGCAGTCTCCGATCCAGGCAATAATCAGAACCATTTAGCATCAGAAGCAAAACTGCCTCTGGAGGGGCAGAGAAAGGCCAAAGAGAACACCAGTGATGATCATGCCCTTTGGAGCACCAAGGACATGCCCCAATGGGAGCCATTTCCCCCTGCAAGTGCAGTCCAGGAACAGCTGTATGCAGGGATATTCATATTCCATTTCCTTGGTCTTGAAAATGGAGCTTGAAGGAAAAGACACAGGCTATGTCAATGGCAAGCTTCAAATGTGATAAGAATTAAGGGGAAATGCTTGCTAGGAGGAGAAGGGAAGGTTAAGAGCCACATTTCATCTGTCAGAACAACTAATTCTGGCTGCTGGGAAAAAATGTGGGTTAGCTGTTTGACTAACCTTCCACACTTTAATTTTTTCCTCTCTCCCCCTCCTCCTTCTGTCCTGCAGAAAGCCTTGAGGGAAAATTATTGCTGCTCCTGTCACTGCTTCCTGTGACGGGCTCTCAGGGCAAACCTTCATTTGTAGGATACAAAACCATCATGACTCCCTAACTAACTCTTCTCCCTTAAAAAGCTTCTCACTCTGCTTCAAGCAATCCAGCATCCACCAGCCCCCTACCAAGATGGAGGCCTTTCAGCCTGGCCACCGATCAAGCTCTTAGTGATGGATGGACCAGCAGGCCAGGATCTCAGCTATACTTAATCATCCCTTCCAAATAAAGTCAGCACCAAGAAGAAGAAGCCAGCCGAGAAGAAGAAGCCAAGGAGATCCCTGTTCTTTCTCTTCATCCTCAGCAAGCCTTAGCATAGAGATAGACATATATTTTGGTGTCGTAGAACATAGGTTTCAGTAAGCAGGGAGACCATGGTTCTTTAGAAACCTCCTCTTCCAATGGTTCTGGGTCACACTGCTAAGAACCTTCATACCTCTTCCATTTTGGAGTGCTCTCTGGCAGGGCCACTTCATTTAATAGCAAAAGTGACAGTTGTCAGAGCTCCACTGCAACTCTGCTCTCTTTGTGCTTATATCCAGACTTATATTAATATTGTTTGGGCCTTTGACCATTATGGCTTCTTTCCAAAGAATCCTGGGAACCATAGTTCTCTGTGGGTGCTGCGAATTTTCTCAGAACTCAAGTTCCTAGTGGAAAGAGACAGAATGACTTTTGATCTAGCCTTGGTTTTTGGTATGGTTGTGCTGTGCTCTCTTAGCCTTTCGTTTCCCTTTACTCAATTGTCAGATCCTGCTGCTTCTCCACCAAGAGGACCTGGTCCTGAACCCATTTGTCTTCTGCCTCTATCTACTACAGGCTAACAACTGTGTATGTTATGTGAGAAATAACATGAATGGAATACGGAGCGTTTCCTGCCCCTCACTGGTTGGGGACTTCTTCCCATTCTTTTAGTTTAGTGTTGAAGTACCTTGACAAAAATGTGGGAAGGGCTGGGAAAGGCAATGTCTGGTCAGAGAAGAAGACCCTAAAGGGGGGGGCATGAGGAAGACATTTAGATAGGATAGTGAAGTCAGCACCTTCTCTCCTGTCAAGTGTCATTCCTTGTCTGTCTCCAGATCACTACTCTCTGGGCAATTCCCCCCCCCCTTCTTCTTAGAAGTGTCACACTCAGTCTTACCCTCTCTCTCAGCTAGAGATGTAGTCAGGTACCTGTCTCTGTGTCTCCTCTTTCCTATCAAGTATGTTAATTCCTAAATGAACCTTTATCAACTCTTTAATCAGGTTGTGCACCGTTGCTGTGTTAATTACTCTGCCAACAGGAAGTTCAGTGAAAATACACCTTGAGCCTTCTCAAAGCAGCTGCCGGCTAATTTTTCAAAGCCACTTCAGAGTTCCACCTTCCCTTATCTCTTTCCTTCCTTGAGCTGTCAACAAAGAATTGAGATGTCCCCTTTCAGTGATGGATGCTGGAAATGTGTGGGGAGAAAATAGACAAACACAGGAAAGCTCTTGCTTTTTTCAAATAGAAATACCTTTCCTAAAGTCACAGCTGTTTTGTTAGAGAGCCAAAGTTGTTTTCTACCTGTGGTTGGCAAGAACAGGGTACAAGGAAGAGGAGACAAATCAAATTGAAAATCTCTGTTTTGATCATTTCTATACACTGCCTAGGGATAGGTCAGAAAAGATGTTTCTCCTGCCTTTGAGCTTTCCAGTTTTCTTGTGTTTATAACATGTGTATGCCTCTTTCCAGTGAAGTCATGCTCAAAAAGCAACTTGACATTTATACAGCCCTATTCCCTAAAATTAACTCTACCAGCGATAAAATGTATCAATAATTTTTGAATTCCCACAGCATTTTATCAAATGAATGCAAGAAATACTTAAAATGGCTAGGGATTAAAATGGGGCACAAGTCCTCCCATTCACAAAAGGATGGGTGTAGGTTTTTGCCAAATGGCCATTATTTAAATAGTCTGTAGCCCAGACCAACGCAAGCTCATCAGATCTTGCAAACTAAGCAAGGTCGGCCATGTTTAGTACTTGATGAGGAAGCTACTAAGGAAGACCAGGGTTGCTATGCAGAGGAAGGCAACGGATGGGATGGCATTTTAAACAACATACGATTAGAGCAGCTTTATATAAAGTATGGGAGGAGATAAAAGTGAAATATTATATAAAGCTACCTAGATGGATCTTGCCTATTGAAGCTTTCGCTAAACCCTCATTGTACATTAAATATCCTAAATGGAGGTATGAAGATCTTTTAGATTCAAAGGGAGAGCTAGTATCAGAAAAACTTCTTGAAGAACAAGGTACAAATTTGACATGGTGGGAAAAAAACCAACTTACATCAAGGTGGACAAAAGATAAACAAGTGGGCATTTATGCAAGTCAGACGGTGTTAAATAAGATTTGGATGAGTACAAAAGAAAAATTTATTAAAGAAATGTATAATTTTTGGTTAGAGTGGAAAATGGAAGACGAACAGATAAAGCCATCAATGATAGCGTGGGCACAGGATATGGGTTATAATTTGAGTTTTGAACAATGGGAAAAAGTGTGGACAAGAAATATAAAATTTGTAAGAACAAGTGCTTTTAAAGAAAATATTATAAAGATGTTTTACAGGTGGCATATCTCTCCGGCTAGACTAAACAAATTTAACGGGAAGATAGGAAAAAACTGTTGGAAGTGTAATTTTTGTACCGGTACTTTCTACCATATGTGGTGGCTCTGTACTAAAACAAAACAATATTGGGCTATGGTGAAAGAAATTATAGATAAAATGCTCGGTAAAGATTTCCCTTTGATGTCAGAATGCTGTTTGTTAAATGTGTTACCCGATACATTTAAGGAAAAAGAGATATATCTAATTATGCAGATACTAATGGCAGCGAGAATTGTATTCGCAAAAAGATGGAAGGAGAAAAATATTTCTTCTAAAGAGGAGATTATTAGTAAGCTGTTTCATATCGCAGAAATGGAGAAATTAACCTATATTATAGAAGAAAGAAACTTGGAAAAGTATGAGAAATATTGGAAAAGATTTTATGATTGGTTGAAAGAGTTAAGATTGGGTTCAAATTAATGTACAAGGCAAATCTTATTTTATGTGTGCCAAAGGTGAAATTTCTTATGTTGTCTGATGGAAGATCTCTGTTAATATGTACATTTATGGTTTGTATTTTGTTTTACCTCGTGTGAGGTAATTTTGTTGAAAATCCAATAAACAGAATATTAAAAAAAGGAAGGCAACGGCAATGGCAATCCACCTCTGCTCCTCTCTTGCCTTCAAAACTTCATGGGAGGGTCACCACAAGTTGTTTGTGACATGACAACACCTAATTAAAACCAGTGAAACTGTGTACTGTCAAGTAACCAGTACTGAGAGTTGAGGCTTTCAGTAGTAATTGGGACCCCGTTGATGGAGCTGAGGTGCTAACCTATACAGTTTAGCCATCTCCCACAGCTAATTTTTATAACACTCCTCTGAAATGGGGGGAAACAGTCCACACATCACACTGATGGGTTTACAGCCCAGCCTGGGCCCACCTCACCTCACCACCCTGGGCCCTGGTAGAGTGTACTCTCTCCCCATTCCATGCTTGGGCCCTGCTTGGATGTGTTTCTAGCTGAGGATGCAGTGGCTCATCTAGTATGAGAAGTAGAACAGCTCTGTTCTGGCATGAGCAAGAACATGTCTGTGAGAGAGGAGAGCTTCATAAATGCTACCAGGTGTTCATCAGTCAGACAGGTATACCCTCCCCATGGTTCCAATACCCCTCATATTCTTAATCCTGGACTGTTAGAAGCCAGGAAGCACCACATTGCTCAGACATGTAAACATATTGTGTGTGTGTAACTCTATCCAGTCAGTAAAAACAGGACCTGGAGCTGACTGTGGTTCAGATCATGAGCTACTCATTGCAAAATTCAGACTTAAACTGAAGAAAATTGGGAAAACCGCAAGGCCATTCAGGTTTGACCTAGATCGCATCCCTGATGAATATACAATAGAGGTGAAGACTAGATTCAAGGGTCTGGATTTGATAGATAGAGTGCCTGAAGAACTATGGACGGAGGTTCATGACATTGTACAGGAGGCAGCAATCACCACCATCCCAAAGAAAAAGAAATGCAAGAAAGCAAAGTGGCTTTCTGATGAGGCTTTACAAATAGCAGAGGAAAGAAGGAAAGCGAAAGGCAAAGGCGAAAAGGAAAGATTTACCCAACTGAACGCAGATTTCCAGAGAACAGCAAGGAGAGATAAGGAGGCCTTCCTGAATGAACAGTGCAAAGTAATAGAAGAAAACAATAGAATGGGAAGGACTAGAGATCTCTTCAAGAAAATTGGAGAAATCAAGGGAGTGTTCCATGCAAAGCTGGCCATTATAAAGGACAAAAACGGTAGGGACCTAACAGAAGCAGAAGAGATTAGGAAAAGATAGCAAGAATACACAGAAGAACTATACAAGAAAGACCTCGGTGTCCTTGACAACCACGACGGTATAATCACTGACCTCGAGCCAGACATCCTGGAATGTGAAGTTAAATGGGCCTTAGAAAGCATTACTAACAACAAAGCGAGTGAAGGTGATGGTATCCCAGCTGAGCTGTTCAAAGTCTTAAATTGCACTCATATCACACGCTAGCAAGGTCATGCTCAAGATCCTACAAGCTAGGCTTCAACAGTACGTGGATAGAGAACTACCAGAAGTACAAGCTGGGTTTCGAAGAGGTAGAGGAACTAGAGATCAAATTGCCAACATTCGCTGGATTATGGAGAAAGCAAGAGAGTACCAGAAAAATATCTACTTCTGCTTCATTGACTATGCTAAAGCTTTTGACTGTGTGGATCACAACAAACTATGGCAGGTCCTTAAAGAGATGGGAGTACCAGACCACCTCACATGTCTCTTGAGAAACCTGTATAAGGGCCAAGAAGCGACAGTTAGAACCGGATATGGAACAACTGATTGGTTCAGCATAGGAAAAGGAGTACGACAAGGATGTATATTGTCACCTTGCTTATTTAATATATATGCAGAGTACATCATGCGAAATGCTGGCCTGGATGAATCACAAGCGGGAATTAAGATTGCTGGGGAAAAGATCAACAACCTCAGATATGCAGACGATACCACTCTGATGGCAGAAAGTGAAGAGGACCTCAAGAGCCTCTTGCTCAGGGTAAAAGAGGAGAGCGCAAAAGTGGGCTTGAAGCTCAACATCAAAAAAACTAAGATCATGGCATCCGGCCCCATGACTCCTTGGCAAATAGAAGGGGAAGTCGTGGAAGTAGTGACAGACTTCACGTTCCTGGGATCCCAGATCACCGCAGACTGTGACAGCAGTCATGAAATTAAAAGACGCCTGCTCCTTGGGAGGAAAGCGATGGCGAACCTAAACAGCATGATAAAAAGTAGAGACATCACCCTGCCAACAAAAGTCCGCATGGTCAAAGCAATGGTATTCCCAGTAGTCATGTATGGCTGCGAGAGTTGGACTATAAGGAAGGCCGATCGCCGAAGAATAGATTCTTTTGAACTATGGTGCTGGAGAAGACTCTTGAGAGTCCCTTGGACTGCATGAAGAACAAATCAGTCAATCCTCAAAGAAATCAACCCTGATTGTTTCCTGGAAGGCCAGATAATGAAACTGAAGCTCAAATACTTTGGCCACCAAATGAGAAGGGAGCACTCACTGGAGAAGACCCTGATGCTGGGAAAGATTGAAGGTCAAAGAAGACGGGGACGGCAAAGGATGAGATGGTTAGACAGTGTCATCGATGCAACGAACATGAAGTTGAGCAAACTTCAGAGGATGGCGGAAGACCGGAGGGCCTGGAGGGAGCTGGTCCATGGGGTCACAAAGAGTTGGACTCAACTGTGCGACTGAACAACAACAACAAACTCAAGGCCAGTGTTCCCTCTAAGGTGAGTTAGTGTGAGCTAGCTCACAGTTTTTTTTAGCCTCCAGCTCACACATTTTTGTCTTAGCTCAGGAAGGAGGGCTCCAGAGCAGACTAATTTATGCAGCAGCCAAATTGCTCGCTCACAACTTTAATGCCAGTAGCTCACAAAGTAGAATTCTTGCTCACAAGACCCCACAGCTTAGAGGGAGCATTGCTCGAGGCCGCTTACAATATAAATAAATCATTATTAAAAACACAATAAAAACAGTTATAAAACCCACAAAACCCCAAATAGGACTGCCAATAATAAAAGCCAAATCAATCAAAATACAGTTTTAAATGTAACAGTCTTTAACTGCCCCCTGCCGATCGATGGGGAGGGGGCCAGGTGCCCCTCCCTGGGAAAGGGTGTTCCATGAGCCGTGCGGTGGATTGTTTTGCCGTTGCCCCCCCCCAGCACAGCTGCACTCCCGGGGAGCCGCATGTTATGGAAATCGCAAAAGACCAAGGCAAAAATGACAAGTTGTTTGAAAGCTCTAAATGTCAATTATATCTAACATGACTCACCTGCAGGAGAGAGAGAACAGAAGTGAAATGGGAATGTTCCATGTAATGTATATTAAGGTAAACATGAATATTTAATACACTAACCATCGCAAGCGCAGCAACAGAATCCTGCAGGCGGGGGAGCTGATAAAGCCTATAAAGCTCTGGTTATTTGTCTGATTGAATCCAGGCCCAACAGGTAGAAAGCAATTGGATTTTATTGCATTTCTGCAGGTGAACGTGCCTTGCCAGAATAGACCAAAGGTCTGTCTAGTCTAACACCCTCTATCTGATGGAGAAGTGGTAGAGAGGGTTGCCAGGCAGCCTCTTCACTCCAGCAGGAACAGGAGGAGGGGCTGAGCAATGCTACACAGTAATGTGATGTCACTTCCAGTTGTACCCAGGAGTGACATCATGAAACTCTAGGAATTCTCCAGGCTCTATGGTGAGAACCATAGAGATTTGGGAGGTTCTGAGAGCATGATGATGTCACTTCCAATCTCCCTATTTTTGCCACCAGTGGAGTGCCAACTTCTATCATGTCCATCCTTAGTCATCTTTGTCCTACATTCCAAAGCCCAATGCTCTGTTACCTTTCTTGCGAGGGAAGATATTCCATCCCCTTGATTATATGGGTTGCTTTTTTCTGCACCCTTCCAAGCTCTGTGGTGGTGAACAGCCCTGTACCAAGAGGGGTCTTTCTGCTTAAGGCAGATACTGCAGTGGCATCATAGGGGATACTAAGCAACATAAAAGGAACCTGTCTTCAGGAAGAGGCATATCATAGTCGAGCAGAATCAGGGAAGGATTCTGACAGAAAAGATAAATAACAGCTCTGAGTGTGTGTGAAAAAAATCCCACTGAGAAGCCAGGGAGGACCCTGTCTCTGTCAGGTCAAGAAGTGACGTCTATGAGAGAACAAACTGTGAAAGAACTGAAAACGACCATGCCAAGGGATATGTTATCAACACTTTCTAACACAGCCCAGCGGGAGCAGAGCTTAAATGTGTGAGGAGATTGAGTGACTGCCCCCGGTCTCCAGTTCATGGGCTAGTTTTCTGCCAGTGTGTTCTTATAATGCCATTCCCATCAGTCTGGAATGTGGGGCTTTGGCTTAATTCTTGGCCCACTGAGCAAAAAGAAGATGCTATATTCACCAGCCGGGTCACCACAGTTTGCGCAGAAGACTGACTCTTCTTTCTTTGATGCCAAAAAAAAAATCCTCAGTGTGAGAACCGAACAAAACCCCCACTGCTTGCTTTGTAGTGGTTTCATGTTGTGCTTTGAGATGCTTTTCAATATGAGAGATGGAATGTCAAAGGAAGAGGAATGGACGCTTAAAATGGAAGAGGAAGAGGAAGTAGAAGAAGAAGACATCTCTTGTCATGCAACAGTCACTGTTTCAGAAAAGTGGGGGAGGTATCCTGTACTCTATATTTTTTGAGATTACAGGTGATTATTCCTCAGAACCATAAGAACATAAGAGATGCCAATGTTGGATCAGGCCAAAGGCCCATCCAGTCCAACACTCTGTATCACACAGTGGCCAGAAATACCAGTGCCATCAGGAGGTCCACCAGTGGGGCCAGGACATTAGAAGCCATCCCACTGTTGACCCCCCCCCAAGCACCAAGATGACAGAGCATCACTTGCCCCAGAGTCCCTATCTATACCTTGTGGCTAATAGCCACTGATAGACCTCTGCTCCATATGCTTATCTAATTCCCTTTTGAAGCCGTCCATGCTTGTAGCCGCCACCACTTCCTGTGGCAGTGAATTCCAAGTGTTAATCACTCTTTGGGTGAAGAAGTACTTCCTTTTATCCATTCTAACCCGACCGCTCAGCAATTTCATGGAGTGCCCACGAGTTCTTGTATTATGAGAGAGGGAGAAAAGTACCTCTTTCTCCACCTGCTCTTTCCCATGCATAATCTTATAAACCTCGATCATGTCACCCCTCAGTCGTCGTTTCTCCAAGCTAAAGAGCCCTAAGCGCTTTAACCTTTCCTCATAGGGAAAGTGTTCCAACCCTTTTATCATTCGAGTTGCCCTTTTCTGCACTTTTCCCAAAGCTATAATATCCTTTTTAAGGTGTGGTGACCAGAACTGCACACAGTATTCCAAATGAGGTCTCACCATTGATTTATATAGCGGCATTATGATATTGGCTGATCTGTTTACAATACCCTTCCTAATAATCCCCAGCATAGCATTGGCCTTCTTTATTGCAGTCACACACTGTCTCGACATTTTCAGTGAGTTATCTACTACAACTCCAAGATCTCTCTCTTGATCAGTCTCTGCCAGTTCAGACCCCATCAACGTGTATTTATAGTTAGGATTTTTGGCTCCAATGTGCATCACCTTGCACTTGGCCACATTGAACCCCATTTGCCATGTTGACGCCCACTCGCCCATCTTTGACAGATCCCTTTGGAGTGCCTCACAATCCTCACTGGTTTTCACCACCCTGAACAACTTCGTATCATCCGCAAATTTAGCCACTTCACTGCTTACTCCCAACTCCAAATCATTAATGAACAAGTTAAAAAGTGGTGGACCACCTAGATTTCAAAGAATTTGGGGGCAGTGTTAAAAATCAATGAGTTTAGAAAGGTATAACTCTGCTTAGGATGGCACTGTTAGAATGCAAGACAGAAAAACACACAATCAAAGCACCATATCCAACTTCATACAGCTGCAAATGAGACGCAGCTGCCAATTTCTGATGCATGCTCCCTTGGGTCTTTTATGACATGGAAAGGCCCCTCCATTTATTTATTTATTTGCACTATCTATAGTCCTCCTCTCTCACCTGGACTCCAGGTGGATGACGCAGTGTGAGTCAATATAATCAACAGATGGGCTGTTCAATAAACAATGCAATAGGATTAGGATTCTGGAACCAATCAGAAGTCTAAAAACAGAACTGAAGCAAAGCATAAGTATTAACATGACACATTCAGTGATGCAAAATTCCACAGTAGGATCCTAGTTTCAAAAAGCTATATGCAATAGTATAGACCACAGTCCCTAATAATTTTTCAGAGTAACTTTGTGAATCATTTAGTACAGTGCAACTCTATTGCCTGTGTAGAAAAGCCCCTCCATGTAAGAGCCCCTTCTTACATTACACTGGTGTCTCATGAGAACTGACCAGGTACAGATCCTTCCTGTATCACCTAGATAACACAGACAGCCTGTGGGAGGAGCCAACAAGTACCTCCTCCATACTCTAGCACTGCCATACTCTCCACAGAGTGGACCACTGACAGACAAGACTTTCTCACATTATTAAAGTTGCCAGGTATCACTTTTGCTGCGGCGGGGGGCTCCTGGCTCCTCACTGGGACTTTTCTGCCATGTGTGCTTTGCGCATGCGGTGCAATGACATCACCGATTGTGATGTCATCACACCAGGGCCGTTGCATGGCAACACTCTAGCATTCGGGGCAAAAACTCAATGGTAACCATAGAGGTTCCCCCAAAATGCTAGAGCATCACCACACAATGGCCCCAGTGTGATAACGTCACTACTGGTGGCATCATTGCATCAGCAGCATTCCCCGCGGGACGCTGCTGTTTGGGGGTGGGACTTCCCCTGCTGGCCAGCTGTCTGGTGGTGGATTGGGACCCCCGAAATTGGGGGATCCCCTAGCCCCACTGGGGGGATGGCAACCCTACACATTATCCCATGGTGGATGACACATTGCAGCAGTTCCCACTCTACCAGTGGGTAGGGCTGCCAACCTCCAGGTGGTGGCTGGAGATCTCCTGCTATTACAATAGATCTTCAGAGGACCAAAACCAGTTCCCCTGGAGAAAATAGCTGCTTTGGAGAGTAGACTCTACAGCTTTATACCCTGCTGAGGTCTCTCCCCCTCCCCCTCCCCAGCCTCCACCCTCAAAACCTCCAAGTGTTTCCTAACCCGGATCTGGCAATCCTGCCGGTAAGAAAGGGGTGGCAGGGTCTACATTCACACAAGGGCTTCCAGTCCCGATGTCCTCACTTTCTGCAGCTTCTGTATTGCTATTCATAGTTATTTCTGTGGCATAATATATCCACCAGAAAGATCCTGCAAAGTCTGAATGGGGTTGGGTGGGGGGGGGGGGGGCGGTGACCTTGCCTCGTATATTCACCAAAGCACAGTCTACACTTGCCTTGCTTGACAAGGCCTACATAAATGAATACATTAAATGCGCCTTGATTACGTTTTCTTAACACATGAAGGTCACCTTGGAAACTGCAGTTCTGTAACGTAGGAAATGGCTCCCGGGGTTTCAGCTCTGCCTGCTGCAGCGCTCATGGTGAGAGGCACTGGAGTGTTTAGATGGGGGGGGACATAAAGGGGTCTTAAGAAAAGGATTAGACAAAAGGAGGAGGACGGATGAGGGTCCCACCAGGAATCTTGACAAATCATTCCCATGAGCTTTCTAAGGATAAAGTCAAAAGTGCAGCCATTAACACCATTTTAGAAATGAACAGGGACTGCACTGCATATGGTAACCACACAAACCTCCTGCTTAGATGGTTTTGAAAAGCACTGTAGACACATTCATGGGCTATTAGCCAGCTAAATGGAATGACCGTAGGAGATGCTGAAGATGCCCGTCACCTGCCACACCCTGCTTCTGGGGCTTCAGATTGGCTGAAGTTGGCTGCAGAGTACTAGGCTAGGCGAACCTTCTGTTGGCTGAGTGATTAACGCAATAGAGGTATACAAACTGAACAAAGTGCAGAGAAAACTTTATACAGGAATTAACATATTTGATAGTCAAGAGCAGGGGTCGTTTCGTAGAAAAAGAGCTAGGGGAACTCATTAGCATAACTCATTAGCATATGCCACACCCCCTGACATCAGGGGCCCGGCGGTGGACCTGCAAGGCCGGCGGGAGTGAGAGGAAGCCCCGCCAAGGCCCTCCCTGGCCCCAGGCAGGCAGGGGTGGGGAGAGGCAGGGAGGAAGCAACTTACCCTCCCTCTTCTCCTGCCTCCTCCTGGCTGAATGAGGGCCGGAAGCGGGGCGGCTGGAAGCAGGGGGCGGGGCTTTGTTGTGTGCCCCGCCCCCCGCACCTCACCCGGGGGAACTGCGTTCCCCCGCGATCCCCCCCGAAATGACCTCTGGTCAAGAGAAGAGACTGAAATAGGTTCCTCACTGCATCACTAGCTGAGAGACAGAGAGAGGATGGAGAGTTGTGGAACTTCCGAGAAGGGGCAGGATATTACCCTCAGAGTAGCAGTCTAGAGACAGACAATGAATAACGGAAAGAAGGTGCTGCCGTCACTATCCTATCTAACTGGCCTTTCCTCTTGCTGCCCCCTGCAGTGTCTTCTTTTCTTTTTCTTTTTCGCACACCAGATATCGTTTGCTTATTCCAATGCCTTGGTCTGGTGAAGCTGCCTGATAAACTGAGTTAGACTATCAGTCACTCCGCTTCGTACTGTCTTCTTTGCAGATGTGGGCTTGTCCTCCGGAACTCAGTGTGGATTCAGGCTCAGGAGATGCAAGCCACAAGCAGCTCAGTTTTTCTCGGCTCAGAACTCCTCTCCTGCACCATGCTGGTGAGTAGGAAGCCTCCTCTTTCTTCTTCCCTAGTAGCTCAGACATCATAGGAAATGTAGTCAAGGGAAGGTGAAGGAAGGAGAGGCTCATATGTACAAACCAAAGAAGAATTCAGAACTATAATGGAGCATAAGAGCATCTGTGGTGGAGCAAACCAGTGATCCAGCCTCCTGTTTCACACAGTGGTCAGTCCAATGCCTCCCAGTACTAGCACTAGAGGATTACTTACTTGCA
Source organism: Gekko japonicus (assembly GCF_001447785.1). Lineage (NCBI taxonomy): Eukaryota > Metazoa > Chordata > Lepidosauria > Squamata > Gekkonidae > Gekko > Gekko japonicus. Next base: position 167,977 of record NW_015164680.1, read on the forward strand.
ACACGGAGGCTTGATTTAGTCATCATGATTAATAGCCACTGATGGACTTATCTTCCATGAATTTGTGTAATCGCCTTTTAAGATCAGATAAATTAGTGGCCAACACCACATCCCACAGCTGCAAAATTTCACACTGAAGAGGAGTATTATGGTGCTGCCAAATCTCAGCCTGGGAGTAGCTCTCCTGGGTCCGCTGAACTCCAGACCCCCAGGAAGACGGAATAGCTCTTAAACTAACTGAAGACTATGGTGTCAATGCCTTCCCTTGCTCTGGGTTTGTTGGTCTTAAAGGTGCCTCTGGACTCTAACTTTGTTCTAATGTGAATTTAGATAGTGTAAAAAGCACAGTGTGCTTGGATCTTGTCAGGGCTTTTTTTGTAGAAAAAGTCCAGCAGGAACTCATTAGCATAATAGGCCACACCCCGAAGCAGAAACTCATTAGCATATTAGCCACACCCCTGGCTGCACCGCTCATTAGCATACTAAGCCGCATTCCCATGTTGCCGGAAGTGTGGTCATCCAGCCACACCCACCTTTTGCTTCTTATTCTGTTTACCTTGTTTGTGGTCAAAACCCAGGGCTTTTTTTGTAGCAGGAACTCCTTTGCGTGTTAGGCCACACACCCCTAATGTAGCCAATTGTAATGAGTTTCTGCTGTTGGGTGTGGCCTATTATGCTAATGAGTTCCTGCTGGGTGTGGCCAATTTGGGAGCCAGCCGGAACTCCGTTCCTGTGCGTTCCTGCCCAAAAATAGCCCTGGATCTTGTTCATAGGACATGCATGACGCCTCACAAATGTGTGTGTGCTCATTGCACAGGTTTTCCAAGGAAATCAAATTCAACATATTTATTTATTGAGCGCATTTTTATCTTGTCCTCCTTCCAAAGTCCTGGAGGGCGGTGTATGTTTCTCCCCTCCTCCATTTTATCCTTACAACAAACCTGTGGGGTAGGTTGGATAGAGGGAGAATGACTGGCCTAAAATCACCCAATGAGCATCTATGGCACCCCGAGATTCCTAACTGGATCTCCCCAGCGCACTGCCCTGACCTGGATGGCCCAGGCGGGCCTGATCTTGTTCGGTCTTGAATACTGGCCTTGGCTAGTATTTGGATGGGAGACCACCAAGGAAGTTCAGGGTCACTATGCAGTGGCAGAAAATGGCAAGTCACCTGTGAAGTCTCTTGCCTTGAAAACTCTATGTGGCTGCCACAAGTCGGCTGCAACTTGACAACACTTTCCACCATCACGGAGGATGGGCACAAACTGGCTCACGAACTAAAGTTTGTAATGAATTCTGGATGGTTCGTGGTTTGTGAACTGAAGTTCGTGGCAGGTCAATGACACATACTTTCCACGAATGTTCAAGCAGTTCATGAATGGATACATTTCAAGACAGACTGCCTCCACTCAATAAAAACGTTTATCAAACTTCAGAGCGACAGGGGAGAGATTGTAGAGGAGTGGGCAGCAGGGTGAGATTCCCTGTACATTTCATGTGTGTAGCTTGCACTTTTGAACTTGTGCCTAATGTTTCCCTCAAAAGGATTTTCCTGGGGGCATCTTCTTTGGGGGGCCATAACTCGGACCCCCTAAATCCAATCTGCACATAACTTGGAGGATAGGTAGAGGAGAATGAGCTGGAGATCCCCTATAAGTTTGGTGTCTCCAGCCTGCGGGGGGGGGGTGTTGTCCTACTGCACAGTTTGTGCCTATCCCTAGCCACCACCTCCTCAGTGCATCTTACACTCTAGCCAGTACACCATACCGGTCCTTTGTACTGATCCTACACCATACTGACCCTCAGGTGTTCTCCACTTGACCTGATATTGTCCTCAGTAGATGTGGTTTGACCACAGCTTCCTAGCTCACGTTTCATTCTCAGGCTGGAGTGGTACAATTGTAATGTATTAGTTTTCCATATTTTTTCTGCTCTGAAAGGCACAATAAACCATTCATCCCATTTGCTATTTAAATTGAATTTGTTTATATGTACATTCACTAACTTTGTTCGGGCGTTTTCATTAATTCTGCTGCTGGAATTTTGCTTGCAGGGCAGAAATTTTCTCTTCTTTAAAAAGACAAAAACAAAAAAAGAAAGGCTTTTCGTGGACAAGACAGCCTCCTACCAGCCCGAAATGAATTCTAACCTCTCTTTAAATATTGATGATTGTAATAATTAGTATTATGTTTCTGCTTCTTAAGTTGCGACTGTTGTTCTTTAGCTGTAAAACCTCTCTCTCTCTCTCTCTCTCTCTCTCTCTCTCTCTCTCTTCTTTTGCATGGTGAGAAAATCTTGTATAGATTTTATTAGCACTACAAAGGAAAGTATAATGGGACTACACAAATAATTTAGGGGAAGAGAGAGAACCAGAGTAACCTCTGAAAAAGAACTCTGTAGCATAATTCTGTATGTAGATTTTGTATGTAAAGGTGGTCAGAAATCCTACCAGATCAAAGTCATGCAGAGGCAAGCATTTAATAAGCAACAAAAGAAGGTGTCTGTTGTGGGGAGGGGAAGGGAAAGGAGTTTGTAAGCCACTCTGAGACACCTTTGGGTAGTGAAGGATGGGGTATAAATCCAATCTCTTCTTCTTCTCTTCTTCTTCTTCTAGAGTCCTCTCCTAAAATTGCAGAAATATATTCTCAGTCCTGACTTTGGGTTGACAACTTTGAGTTAGAAATTTCCTGGAGATTAGGGGGTAGAACCTGGGGAGGGCACGGTTTGGGGAGGAGAGGGACCTCAGCAAGGGTGTAAGGCCATGGAGTCCGCCTCTTGAAAAGCCATTTTCTCCAGGTCAACTGATCTTAGTCACCTGGAGATCCACTGTAATTCCAAGAGATATCCAGGCCCCAACTGGAGGTTCGCAAACCTATCTTGAAGTCTCAATATATGAAATGAAATAGGTCTAACATTGCCAACTCCAGCTTAGGAAATTCCTAGAGATTTCGGGGTGGTGCTTAGGGAACGCAGAGTTTGGGGACGGGAGAGAGAACAGCACCATGAGTTGTCACTTTAGGACAGAAGTCCCATCCTTTTTGAGCCTGTGGTCACCTTTGGAATTCTGAGAGGTAGTGGTGAGTGCCATTCCAAAATGGCTGCTTCAGAAGGAGGAGCCCAATGCAATACCACCATCCCCCGCTTTGCAAAAGAATGGCAGAAGGGGATTAAAAAGAAAACAAGAAAATTTGAGGGGAGGAAGAGGAGGAGTCTGAGGGGAGGAAGGAAAAAAGGAAGAATTTTAAAAAATGGAAAGCCTGGAGGGGAAATGGAACCACACATTGACTAGGGAAAACAAGGCGCTTACCAGTGGTTGGCTGTGGTTGGTATTGCAACAGAAAACTTTTTTAATGAGGGTAGCTAATAAGAGGCCCTGTCTTACAGTGGACACACCTAGCTTGGTGAGCACCAGGGGAAGTACTGGGAGGTGTCATGATGCCCACAGGTGCCATGTTGGGGAACCCTGATGTATGGTATACCATGGAGTCTGCCCTCTAATCAGGATTCACTTCTCTGTAAGGTTGCTGGTAACCAGCAAGAGGTGTAGAGCGGTGGAGATTTGCAGGAGAAGCATAGTGTGATGTTGCAATGTCATTTCCTGCTGAAAAACTGGAAATGACATCACTGCATTGTGTGGTGCTCTAGGAATCCCCTCTGCAGTTTTTACCCCACTCCCTGTTTGCTCCTGTTGCTCTTCAGAGCAGGAACAAAGGCTGGGGGTGAAGTGGGAAGCCAGGCAAACCTATGTTCTCTACAGGGCAAGTAGACACTAAGCTGTTCTGGTTGCACAGTGAATGAACTGATACCTGGTCCTTAGAGATCCTGATTCAAGCCCTAGGGTGACATTTATTTTCTCCTTTCAACCACAGCAAGGGATCCATGGCTCAGTGGGATACTTGCATGCCATGCAGAAGATCTCAGGTGCAATCTCTGACATCTCTTATTGAGATTGCAGGTAGCCAGGCTGAGAAAGACCGAAGACCTTGGGAGTGACTGCTGGACCAAACAGACCTTGATCTGATCCTCTGAGGGATTTCATAAGCAAGAGTCACATAACATGGATACATTCAGCTTGGACTGTTAAGAGAGCCTTTACAAATTTGAAGCACATGGTGAATCTTGGGAAGTTCTCATCCAAATATAGACCATGCAAGACCACCATCAGCCCATCCTGACTCTATAGCAAAGAGTCCTGCGGCACATTAAAGCTGAAGGATTTGTCATGACGTAAGCCAGGGGGTGCTGCGGTGCCCACTAACACCTTTCCTGGCAACCACCCAGTGTTTGTAGAAAGTGTGTGTGGCCAGGTGGGGCTTTTGCCCAGCAAGGCTTCTGATTGGTCACTGGAGAGTTGATTAGCGGTGCAGATTTTTTAAACGCTTACTTCAGCAGCAGCTGCTACCACAGCACTAGGATCTTCATTGTGTGACTGATAAGCTGCAGCAGCCACTGCCTGGCTGGCTCCACTTCCTGTGGCAGCTCTTTTGTGGCAGCCATTTTGCAGCTGTGCCCATCATGCTGAGTCAGAATTCCTAAGGCTCAAAATGGTTGGGGAGCCCAGCATGAGCTCTTGTGAGCCAGAAGACACTTTGTCAGATACATTCAATTGGTAGAGAGATTTAGACACAATGCTACAAACAATGGAAAGATAGCGGTGGAAGGGGAGTTATCACAAAGAACATGGCATTTCCTAGGACAATGTAGAATGTGTCCAACCATGCAACGGAGCAGCATTTCCATTTCTGGAGCAGGGGCACTGATTTCCACCAGTTCTCCCCTCCTGCGGCCGGGGACCCTGCTGAGGTCCCACCCCAAACCCTGCCCTCCCTAGCCTCCAAAACGCCCAGATCTCCAGGTATTGCTCCATCCAGAGCTGACAAGCCTAGGTCAACCCCGCCATCTTACAACACAATGAAGGGGAAAGTGTTGTGCCTGTTCGATAGTTACCGCTGGAGTTGATGCAGATCATGGACTAAGACAAATGCTACATCCTGTTTCTGTGAGGAGCGTTGTCGCCTAGCGTCCTGTTTCTGAAGATGCAGCCATTCCTCCTACAAGCTGATTAGAGTCAATACGTTTCAGTGCAATATAATGGGAGCACTGTTGAGAGTGGCTGTGGATGCTGAGGCAGCAGGATTGCCAGTAGAGTTCCCATGTCCTCCCTGGCTGTCAGTGGGGGGCCTCCCGGTTTCTCCTTAAAGATCTTCTGGCGTGCGCGTGAAGCGCGCATGCCATGATGATGTCACCAGAAGTGGTGTCATTGCATTTCTGATGTTGGGGGCTACACTCTAGGTTTTGGGGAAAACTCTATGGGTTTTTTGGCCTTAAAACCATAGAGTTTTGCCCTAAACCTAGAGAGTTGCCCCCGACATCGGAAACACCATGACATCACTCCCAGGTGACATCACACCGGCACCAGTGCATTGGCTTCCCGAGAGTGGGGCCTCCCCTGCCAGCCAGCTGGGCTGCAGTGGATGGGATCCCCCAATTTCGGGCCTACTGGGGTGACAGCAACCCTAATTGCCAGCTTCCAGGTGGGGCCTGGAGAGCTCCCAGAGTTACCACTCATGTCGAGAGTTCCCCTGTTGAAAAATGGCTGCTTTGGAGAGAGGACTCTACGTCATTATACCCTGCTGAGGTCCCTCCCTTTCCAAAACCTCACCCTCCTCAGACGCCATTCACAAATCTCCAGGAATTTCCCAACCCAGAGTTGGCAACTCCATGAGGCCGCAAGAATCCCAAACTTCTATCTTGCATGATACACACCAGGGAGCAAAGTCAGATCAAGAGAAGGATCCGATTCAAACCCTCGTATAGCAGGTGGTCAGATATTGCTGCCTTGTTTCCTACTGAATGTCCTGCACATTCTTATCAAGCCCTTTTGGGGGACATTCCATTCTCCTGATCCACACGGTAGGTGAATGAAATGGTGCTCTTGCCAGTAATCAAGTCCTACATCTAGAATTCAGGACAAGGCTTCTTAGCAATCCAGATCAAAGCAATGATGTCCAGACAGAATTGAGCCTTTGAACCTTTTTTACGTTAGAAGTTAAGCGGGAGGCGCTTGTCCGACATTTCATTGTGAACAGGGGATGTGGGATGACACGGAAACGGGTTCAGCGAGGGCCCCTTTCAGAGCTCTAAGCACACAGCTTGAGAAATAACAGGACTCTGTGGATCCTCCAGCAGCCCCATTGCCAGTGGCTATTGATTTAGCAATATTTTAAAGATTTATTCCCTTTTATTTTCACCGGGGGAAATTACGCTGCCAAGATCTATTAGCCCAACCGAAGTCATTATCCTACTCATCATTACCACCTTCCAGAGTTGGCTTGCGGGGCCTCCTGAGCGTTGGGTCTAATGCTGCTGGGGGACGTGTCTCGTGTTCTCAGAATTCAGTCAAGAGCAGGAACTAATGGGGGGGCAGGGATATAAACAGCTTCCCCCCACGCTGCATTTTCAGCACTTTGTGGGGAAGGGGTAGGGGGAAAGGATATCTTCTGCACATAATAAATAGTAGGTCTGGCAAAAGGCATGCTGAGCCTCTCTTCAACACTTGGCTACATTTCTCAGTGCAGGGAATCATGTGGCAGTGAGTCAGGGCTAGGAACAATTGCAGGATGGACGGTGGGGGCACCTTAGCCAAGCATCCAGCATTCACCATTTGCTCGGGGTGACCATGCCTATGAGAATGGAGAAGTTCAGGCACCTTAGCCTGCTTTCTTTTGCAGAGCTTGGCTTTAAAGTTTGTTTTAAAACACAGAGATCTCTACCCCGCCGCCCCCACCCTTATTAAGCAGCCTGTTCTGCCAAATACAACTGGAAAAAAGAAACGAGGTCAGCGCTTTATTATCGGTGCTCGGAGAATCTGCAAAGAGCAACTAGCTTTATAAAATGCCACCCAGACCTCGCCGTCGTTGACCATACCAATCTAAGCCACCTTTTAAAAACACCAACCCTGCATTCAGGGTAGAAAGCACCACTTCAGGGGAGATCGAAAAATTTAGGGTACACTGAAATTACAATACAGAGGCACACTGGCGCAGCGCACTTGATTCCAGACAGTCAATTAATGAGCCCCGCCGCAATCTTGACAGCACTCAGGTATATGTATTCAAAATTGCTTGCAGGAAAAGGCCGTTTCCCCCTGGAAGTCGGCCAAGCCCTACTCCTCCTGAGCCAAGACGATTTCCATATAGAATTGGATCGTTCAAATTCCCGCTGCTTCAGCAAAAGCCAGTCTTGCTAAATAAGGGTTGTGAAACAGAGAAAATTATGAAGGCCATTTTGTGGAACGAACAGAAATAGACTCCCAGTCCTTGAGCATTTGCAAGGCAGCATGTATCTCGCCGGCTACTCACACAAACTGAGAAGGACTCTGTTCCCATTCTTAACAGTGGCTGTTTCTCTCCAGCCATTTTCTGTGTCACTGGGGCTGGTCTGAAGCCGTTGTTATGACAGTAACCAACGGATCTTCTCACCCCTGTGAGCCTGGCACACTGTTATGAACATTGAAGCTAATCAGTGCTGCTGTTCGGAGAAATGAGCGGGACAGCATCGTGGTCAAAGCATAGCCATGTGGTTTTATCTGCTTTTAACAATTAAATATAGAATGGGGGGAGGGACCAGGCCACTCATGTGGGGAAATGTTGCTATTGTCTACTGCGGTTGTTGCTTGTTGTTTATTTATTCACATGGCTCTTAATGGAGTTTCCTAAGAAGAAGAAGAAGAAAGACAGAGGAGGTAGCCCCTGAGTCCAGGATGCTTAAAATCCAGGGCCAACAGCTATGCTTTGCATGCAGAAGATCCCAGCAGGGCCGCTTCCAGGTTGTGGGTGGGGGTCTGGCAGAGTGCCCAGGGCCTCCTCCTCAGCCATTGTCCCCCTACCTGCCTATGCATTCTTCCCCTACCTGGCTGTGAGCTCTCCCACTGTTTTCGCTCACCACCACTCATATTTGGGGGGTACAGGTAGATTTGGCAGCTCGTATAGTAAGGATGAGAGGGAGGGAGGGATTCAGGAAGAACCCTGACCCTGCTCTAGACAAATAGCCATTTACCATGGAAACAGGTGTGGGATTAAATTTGTAAAGGCTAAACATTGATAGAATTCCAAGACAGGATTTCCCCCAAAAAAGCAGTTGGGATGGGGGGCAGGTTAGGATCAGGGTTGTTGTGCTGGGGTTGTCCCTTTTCCTCCCCTGCACTCCTTCTCCAGTAGGAATCCCCCTCCCTGAGCTGCTATTACATGCAAGAAAAATGATAAGTACAGTAAGAGTGCCTGTCTCCCTATGGAGGCTAATAGCAGCTGGAGGGAGGTTGATTTTATCATGGAAAAATCACAGGTTGGATGGGTTAAGCCTCCCCTGCCGCAGTTCCACAGCTCAGATCAAAACTGCAACCTGCACACATCTGCTCTGCAAAATCAAACTATGTGTTGTTGGGAGATCCAATCACAGATCCCCGTTTGGACCAGAGTTCATACTCCCCCGCCCTGCCAGTCTACTTGAAGTTGTTAACATTCCCTACCTATAGTCAAGCATTTTTATAGCTAGGATGAATGCGTTCCTATCAGCAATGATGAGGGGCCATTATACGAAGATCACATTCCAGGACAGATACTGTGGATGTGGATGTGGATGGAGAGAGCTTGAAAGACTGGACCATATGATGTTGGATTGCCCATGGTAGAATTTATGCAGACTCAAATGGATGGATCCTGTTGACAGAATGAAGATAGTACCATTTTTTATTAAGGGATGAGGATCCGAAGATCACTTTAGCCATGGCAAAATTCTTCTTGGTGGTGATTACATTGAAGGGAAAGATGTATTTTGAATGACAGGGGGTAAGAATCAAATTTAGGAATAACAATTAAAAGAGGGCTGATTTTAAATCTAGAAAGAAAGTGGTTTAAAAATACACACACACACATAATTACATATAAACTATTCCTGTATTATTTCCTTATTATTGTTTGAATGAATGATAAAAGGGTTGGAACACTTTCCCTATGAGGAAAGGTTAAAGCGCTTAGGGCTCTTTAGCTTGGAGAAAAGACGACTGAGGGGTGACATGATCGAGGTTTATAAGATTATGCATGGGAAAGAGCAGGTAAAGAAAGAGGTACTTTTCTCCCTTTCTCACAATACAAGAACTCGTGGGCACTCCATGAAACTGCAGAGCGGTCGGGTTAGAACGGATAAAAGGAAGTACTTCTTCACCCAAAGAGTGATTAACACATGGAATTCACTGCCACAGGAAGTGGTGGGTGCTACAAGCATGGACGGCTTCAAAAGGGAATTAGATAAGCATATGGAGCAGAGGTCCATCAGTGGCTATTAGCCACAAGGTATAGCTAGGGGCTCTGGGGCAAGTGATGCTCTGTCTTCTTGGTGCTTGGGGGGGGGGTCAACAGTGGGAGGGCTTCTAATGTCCTGGCCCCACTGCTGGACCTCCTGATGGCACTGGTATTTCTGGCCACTGTGTGACACAGAGTGTTGGACTGGATGGGCCTTTGGCCTGATCCAACATTGGCATCTCTTATGTTCTTATGTTCTTATAGCCTCAGTTGAGACCTTTGAGCAAATGAGTTGACCAGTAAAGAAGAGTTCATACAAGCATGCAAAGCTGCCTTTTACTGAGCACTGGCATTGGTCCCTCCAACCCAGGAGTATTAATTCTGCCTGGCTCGAGCAGCGCTTTTCCAGGGTTTCAAGGAGAGCCCCGTTTCCTCCTGAGAACGTTTAACAGGAAATGGCACGGATTGAATTTGCGACTTTCTGCATGCAAATTGCAGCCTTCTACATGCAAAATAAGTGTCTTATCACTTCCGGATTGTCATTTTTGTCACTTGTTTGTCCCTATTGCTTCAGGGGTTTCCCCCCCCCCAATGAGTTTTGCTCTGTCTAGTAGTCCCAGAGGAAGCAAAACACATGTGGAAAAGGGGGAGGGGGACCCAAAGCAATAGGGACAAATGAGCGACAAAAATTACGGTGCGGAACTGCACCAAGAACTGCATGACAAAAAGCTTCACAGGCTGAAACTGAAGAAAATTCCAAAACAGCACAAGAATCTTTATCTGCTTGACAAACCAGGGAAGGGCAAAGCAGCCCTTTTGACAGTAGGCCCCCAGCAGGGCTCTATCAAAATATCTGTTCATGCTGAAGTGTCACTGTTTCAGACGAAGCCAGCACTGTCAGATCTGGCAGCTAAATGGTATGGATAATGCTCACTTCAAACAGAGCATGCTCAGTAAAATGAATTGAAGGCCTTTGCCCTTTTATTGACCACAGAACAAAAATTACAATTCTTACAGAAATCCACAGGTAGACAGGACTGACAGATGTTTATGATGGCCAGGGGGAGCGAAGATACTATCCTGCGTAAGGTAACGTTGACAGGTAGAACACTTTGTTGACCTGACCAAGGAAAATGCTCTAAAACTGAGAAGGGTATATTTTTGTTGCTACATCTGCCCTAGACCGAAATGACAGCCCCGGTATAGAGTGCTTTCTGCATCCCCTTCCCTTTCTCTAGCTGCCGCCCAGTTCACAACCCTGTCACAAGATGAGAGGGTTTGCTCGACAGTGTGATGACATCATTTTCGGGTGGCGTCATCATGTCAGGGAAGTCACACGGGGATGTGGCTGTTTGGGAGCGGGGTTTCCAGCTGGACGGCGGTGGGCAGAAGCCCCAAAAACCAAGGGAACCCCCACCCCGACCTGGGGACTGGCAAGCCTAAGGGCGATTTCTCACTAGAGCTGCCTCGCAGAACAGCCGCCTTTGCCCCGACACAAACATGTCAATTTCACACCCGAAGCTCTGGAGCTGCATTTTAACTCGGGGCTTCGCCCGATTTCCTCCGCAGTTTCGTGATCCTGGTTTTTGAGGATCATGAAACTGCGGAGGAAATCGGGCAAAGCCCCGAGTCAAACGCAGCCCCGCAGCCTCGGGTGTGAAATTGACATGTTTGTGTTGGGGCAAACGGCGCTGCGCTGCGAGGCAGCTCTAGTGAGAAATTGCCCTAAGTCTTGTTGATGTCCGGGTTTCCCCCCCTCCCAATGGTAATGAATTTATTGTAATGACTCACATACACGCCATTTGTTGAATGGGCTCTTTCTGTTATAAACTTCCCCGATTCAAAAAACAAACCAGAATTGCTAACTTTATAAGACAAAGGATGTTTGCACTCTTTGTTGCAGCTGTTGTGTGGGTTGCTGAATAGATAGCCTGGCTTTCAAAAATACTTCCCCCCAAAAAAGCCTCATACCTGGATTCTAAATTGGGTGCAGAATGCAGTGTCTGATGGTCAATTGGAGACTGAGTATGTAATATATCCAGTCAGACCGCATGGCCGGCTAGGGCTCCACGCGGTCAAGCACAAACATCGAGCTTCGCTCTTAGAGACAATAGACTATGCGGATCCTAGCCCGCACCAATCAGGGGGCTAGGTCCCGGCCGTGAGCCTATGGTACTCTCGGCCCCTGTAAATAACCTATTGGGAAGTGGGTGTGTGTGTTATGGGTAGCGGTTTCACGGGGAATATAAGCTGGCCTGCGAGCCGGCAAAAGCTGTCTTGTTCCTGATCGAATAAAGTACGCTTTGCTGAAATCACTCTCCGTCTGCGTACTTTTCAGAGTAACACTGATTGAAACACAGCAATGGGACTGTGGACCTGTTGGCTGAGTGGTAGAGCATCTGCTTGGCATGCAGGAGGTCCCAGGTAGGGATGGGCACGAACTGGCTCACAAACCTAAATTCAAGATGAAAACCACCTGGTTCATGTCTTGGTTCAGGTCTGCTGCAAGTTGGATGACTCTGGCTTGCAGGGGTTCTGTTCTATACACTCCTGGACCTGCAGCTGTGATTTCCCCAGAGAGTACTTTCCTGAGGGCACCTGTTTTGCAGGGGGCATAACTCAGCCCCCCTGAATCCAATCCTCACCAAACTTGGAGGGCAGCTAGAGGAGAGTCAGCTGGAGACCTGCTGTGAATTTAGTGTCTCTAGATTGCGGGGGGGGGGGCTGTTCTATTGCATCACAAACCTCACAAAACAAACCAGTTCAGTAAACAGGAAGGTTTACCGAAATGAAGCTCGATTTTCCCAGTTCGTGCTCATCCCTAGTCCCAGGTTATATCCATGTAGCATCTCCAGTTAAAAGGATCACGTAGTAGGTGATGGGACCCTGGAGAGCCTCTATCAGTCAGAGTAGGCATTGTGTGTGTGTAAACTGCCTTCAAGTCACAGCCAACTTATGCCAATCCCAACAGGGGGCTTTCAAGGCAAGTGAGAAGCAGAGGTGATTTTCCATCACCTTCCTCTTCAGCGTCTTCCTTGGTGGTCTCTCTTCCAAGTACCGGCTCTGCTTAGCTTCCAACATCTGACAAGAACGGGCTATACCCATGCTGCCTTCCCTCCCTGGACAAGGCATTACTGACCTTAGCAGACCAAATGGTTAGACTCGGTATAAGATAGCTCCATGTGTTCATTGTGTTCATGTGACTCGAACCCCTGATTCACAAGTCTGCATCCAATTCTCTAGCTCAAGTTGTCATTAAATTCAGATTCAATTAAAAAACATAGCCCACCAGCTATGTGTTTTAGATATTCACCGGGAACCCCTAGAACTGAACACACATGAGGTTGTCAACAATCTGGAAGGCGATATAATTAATATAGAGTAGGCAGCATTTTGCTTGGTAGGCTGCCATTTGTGTGAGCCTCCTCCTAAGCCAATAAACACATGCTGGTTTGCTCCTGAAGTTCTACCATACAGTCCACTGTGCAAACCAGCTAACTGATGTTTACCATGATTTGAGACTGCTTGAGTTCCAGGGGGAGGGGGGCAGAGCTGTTGCAGTTTCACTAGCCTGGCTTTGCTAGTTGTTCATTGCTTAGTGTACAATACAGGTGAGACATGGCACCGACATATATATATATATTCATGCAGAGTTCAGGTTGTGCAAGCAAAAGCTGCCAACCTGAGGTGTGCAGAGGTTCATCATTCATTCCACATGGACGTGAAAAAGCGAAGCTACACAGCTTTGATAATAGTGAAGTCCCCCACACACACTATTATCAGAGCCATGTAGCTCCTGCTTCCGTCTGCCCTGCCTTCCTCACTGGATTCATTCCTGGGATCTCTGCATGGTGTATTTACCCCAAAGCTACAAAAGCAACATCAGCAGTTATTAGCGTTCTCGTATATAGATTGCAGCAGGCATTGTTTACGCTACAAGCTTTCGCAAAACGTCTCCCTCCTGCCATTCAACCATTAAGGTATACCAGGGGCTCTCAAACATTGTGATACTGAGCCTCTCTAAGCTGAGGGGGGGATAGGGAGTTGAAATGTTCCAGACTTCCTCCCCAAATTGTAACCTGTTAGAGCGTTTTAAAAATGTTTTGCTATCAAGTTGCAGCCGACTTATGGCGACCCCTTAGAGTTTTCAAGGCAAGACACATTCAGAGGTGGCTTGCCATTGCCTGCCTCTGTGTAGCAACCCTGGACTTCCTTGTTGGTCTCCCATTCAACTGCTAATAAGGACCAACCCTGCTTTGCTTCTGAAATCTAATGAGATTAGGCTATCCTGAACTATCAAAGTCAGGGTGAAAGAAAGAGATAGCCTTGTATGTTGCCATCCATATGATCCAGGAGACAAATCAGAGGTGAGTCCCAATTTAATTACAACACATCATTGGGGACTTTCAGTTTTGGTGACTCAATGGCGGATGTGTCTCTTTGGCGCTCCCACGTGAACCAGCGGATTGAGAGGGGGTGTGATTGTATGCAGCCCCAGGGGCCCTTGCAAGGGCTCCAAGCCATGGGGCACCAAGGGGCGCCTCTCTGCTGACGCGCTGATGGGGGATTGAGGCATCCTGAATGCCCTGAAGGTCTCGCCGCTGTGTTCCCACCCCGGGACTAAGAGATGCACACCGGGAGAAGCACGTGGAGGTTGAGCACCTTACACGTTTGATGGCGAGATCTACATGATTGACATTAAAAGTGAGTCTGGTTTAAACGAGCACCAGAGATCTGGCTGAAAGTCCCCCTTAAACTAAGCGGTACCCCCCCATAGAATTAAAATGGACTTTAAGCATGATTGTTTGAGGGGGGTGGAATTAAAAGTGATATGGGACTAAAGTAAGAAATTTAAAAGAGATTCCCAAGCGGCTTGCAGACTTTAGAGACTTTTGGCAAAACAGAGTAAATGTAAACATCCTCAAAGATGTCGCACAAAAAGACGGAGAAAGATAACCTTCTGAAACCTACGCCTTCTTCAGGAAGTGCCAGCCCAGCGAGTACAGTCACGCGGCTGGACACAACCATAGACTTTTCAAAAATGTTAGCAGAGGCTTTGCGACCCCTGCTGGAACAAATGAAGACGCTCAATGAAAACTTTGCCGCACAGCAACAACAATTAAACGAGACTGTAAAAAAACCCAGAGCAAACAGTGGAGAACTTGAAAAAAGTGGATGCCACTACAAAAAAGCTTTAAAAACAAATGCAAGAGATGGAAAAGAAGAGAAACTCTGATGAAGTGCAATTATTACAACTTCAAATAGAAAAGGCAAGCTTTACCCTGAGGTTTCAGGGGGTTCCTGAGAATAAAGGGGAGAATCACAAGCAGATTATGGCTGATGCCTTGGGACCGGTTGCAGATTTAAAAGCGGATTTCCTTTTAAGCGAGATGGATGTGATCTATAGATCATATTCAGAATTTATAAAGAAAAATAATTTGCCCGGGGAGGTGGTGGGGAGGTTCTCCAGAAGACAAGTGAGGGATCAGATCCTAAAAGCTACAAGTGGAACTACCCTCAAAATAGACGGTAATGAGATAAGAGTTTTAAAAGATATTCCCTTTAAAATAAAGAAAAAGAGGAACAAATACAGAGACTTGGCGTTGTTTTTACAAAAGAATAACATCTCTTACAAATGGATTTTACCTGAATGATTACTCTTCAAATATAAAGATAAGAAGGAAAAAATTGAATCTGTTACGAAAGCATGAGAGTTCTTGCGGCAGCAGGAGAAGACAACGAGGATAAAGGGAGAGATGACGAATCACCTGCTGAAGAAGGCTCAGACTTGGAACTTGGAGCAGCTGCCCCTAATCAAGTCTACAGTTTGAGGGAAGGAAGATACAAAAAATGAGATGCTGATTTTCTCTGAAGTTTGCTTTTCATTTTACAATTGACTCTTGTTTAGAACCTTACTAAGTCAGATTACCTGGAATCGGAGTATATAAGCGACCTTTATCGTTCATTTGCAATGTAACAATTTAACCTTATATATCAGAAGCTATGATAATGTAACAATTGTAGTACTGCCACCCCTTGGGGTTTTAGTGGTTATGCTTTACTTTCTCCCATAGTTTGTAGTTTCCCTATCCTGTTTTTCTTGTAGTTTCAGAAAATAAAAAAATGGTTAAAAATTTTTTTACAACACATCATTAAACTGGGGGACTCGCTGCTACTGGTTGCAGTGATGCGATGCCCACTAACTTTACAGTCTGAACCCCTCACACTTAAAAAACTGCCCCTCCCCATATGAGCCCAGATAGACCTTAAAATCCTCATCCCAAAGTTTACTCTCCTTTTCCTCCTTGAAGAAGGTGAGATCGATGACTGTCAGGGGCCCAGGGCAAGAATGTTTTCTATGGTAGCCTTGGTGGAGCTGCCTCACCTTGCCCTGCTGTGAAGCTTGGCCAAAAGGCTCCCGCTCAGGGTTGGCTAGGCAGGCTCTCCCTCCCTCCTTTGGGGAGGTAGGGGCAGGGCCCTTTTCCAGGGCCATTCCCACCCCAAATCCACCCATGGATTCACACATCATCATAATTATTGACATAACTTGGAGAAATGACAGCTGAGGGGTGACATGATCGAGGTTTATAAGATTATGTATGGGATAGAGCAGGTAGAGAAAGAAGTACTTTTCTCCCTTTCTCACAATACGAGAACTCGTGGGCACTCAATAAAATTACTGAGCAGTTGGGTTAGAACAGATAAAAGGACTTCTTCACCCAAAGAGTGATTAACACATGGAATTCACTGCCACAGGAGGTGGTGGCAGCTACAAGCATAGGCAGCTTCAAGAGGGAATTAGATAAACATCTGGAGCAGAGGTCTATCAGTGACTATTAGTCACAAGGTATAGATAGGAACTCTTGGTCTGGGGCAAAGGATGCACTGTATTCTTGTTTCTTGGGGGGGGGCAACCGTGGGAGGGCTTCTAGTGTCCTGGCCCCACTGCTGGACCTCCTGATAGCATCTGGTATTTTTGGCCACTGTATGACAGAGTGTTGGACTGGGTAGGCCATTGGCCTGATCCAGCATTGGCTTCTCTTATGTTCTTATCTATAACTTGTATGCAAATGTAAAATGAATTGCGCCCCTTTTGGTGGTGGCATGGCGGGGGGGGGGGGCTTGTTTGGCATACTGTAATTTTGATTTCAATAGTTCTGGTATGGTTAACTGTAGATCGGACTGCACCATTCCTTCCTGCACCAGCCTCAATGGAAAGGCTAAACAAATATTCTCGAAGGAACATGGCTGCTTTGAGAACCCAGTGCTATACAGAGATTCTTACAGGCGATGCTGGGGGGGGGAGTCTGTGATGGAGTGGTTAATTTCTCCTAGCAGCTGCACTGCAATTGGAACACCATCAGAAAACCCTATCTGAGCCAAAGGGTGTGGGAAGAAAAAGGCTCTGGAAATGTTTACACCTGAATTTCCTCAGCTGCTTTTTCTTTCTCGCTGTCCCTGATTGCCTCTTTCAGATGAATGTGAAAAGCTGTAATCTTTATTTGAGTTACTGGGAGAAACCACTCACCACTCACCAAGTACAGAACACATATATATCCTATTTTCCCCCTCACAGACTATCAGCCCAAGATCTCAGAAGTGCTTCGTGAGCCCTAAGGAACTGGGTTTTATGGCACAGTTGCGATAGGATTGAAAATTTCCCCCATCAAATAGACTGAGAATCTGAGGCTTGAAGGTATGTATTTGTTGCTCATATATTTAAAAATATTTTAAACCCTGATTTCCATTTTAGAAAGGCTCAAGGAAGGGGGGGGATCCTAATCAAGGTTATACATGAAGAAAGGCTGTTGCAAATACGCCCTGCTCCTTGTCCATCCACTTCAGCTATTGATAACAACTGGGACACTCAAACAACAGCCCAGAATCCCCCTGGCCTGGGGAATCATGTGACACCTGAAGACCAATCCCATGTCACAGTCTGTCATAAAGCTCTCAGATCTGCTGAACTCACTCAGTTTGGGCAACACAGCTGAGAGACACCACCTGATCCAGTGCGACCAACCACTGGAATCTGGTGATCAGAGATGGGTGATCATTCTTCACAATACCTTTTTCTCAGCTGTGGCCTGCTCTGAAGCCAAATCAGCATGGGAAATTCTTCATATTAAACCTTGCTGCATAGTAGGAGGTTGCCATGTTCCCTCCAAGCTGTGGAGGTTTGTGAGCAAAAAATCTATTTTGTGAGCTCCTGGCATTAAAGTTGTGAGCGAGCAATTTGGCTACTGCATCAATTAGTTTGCTCTGGAGCCCTCCTTCCTGAGCAAAGACAAAGATGTGTGAGCCGGAGGCTAAAAAACTGTGAGCTGGCTCACAATAACTCAGCTTAGAGGGAACACTGGTTGCCAGGTTCGGTCCACTCCCAAGCAGGAGGTGCGAGGGAGTTCTCTGGGAGTGTGGGGGCAGGGCAACATCATGCTGGGGATGCTGCGCGACAACGCTCTAGTATTTTGGGCAAAACCCTATGGTTACCAGCTGGCTGGTGGGGGATTGGAGCCCCCCAAATTGGGGGATCCCCTGCTCCCATCTGGGGGCTGGCAACTCTTCTAATGTAGGGATATCAACCTCCAGGTGGGGCCTGGGGATCCCCTGGAATTCCAGCTCATCTCCAGACTACAGAGATTAGTTCCCCTGGAGAAAATGGCTGCTTTGGAGGGTTGGCTCTATGGCATTGCACCCCACTGAGGTCTCTGACTTCCCCAAGCTCCAACCCCAAATCTCCAGAATTTTCCCAGCCCGGAACTGGCAACCCTACCCCCCATCCCCCACCAGTGGCTAGGAAGGACCTGGCAACCCCACACCACCATCATAATCTCTCTTACAAATTCTGTGGAGGCAGAACTTCACCCCTTTGCCAGTTCGATTTGTAACTTAAATTTATTCACAGGCAGTTAATAAGCCACTTGTTTCTGTAACGCACGTCCCCCTTTAACCCGACTAGCTCCTTCTCTCCCAGATTAAACCCTCTGATTTATTCGCAAAGCCTTATATTTTGCTAGGCCAGGCCGGTCCTGCTGTCTTAGCCTTATTTCATACAGAGTCTTCCTACCTTTGATCATATTTTGCATTTCTCCCTGCTTAAATCCATCCTTTAGTGATACGAAAAACTAATCTTTGGAGTGAAGCAGTTCAGCAGTGTTGATGAAAACACACCATTTTTCAGGGTAGCATAGACTCTTTCAAAACTGTAGAGTCAAAATGGCTCACAAAATGCCCACTATTATCCAGCAGGATTCATAGCCCTCCCCTAAGTTACAAAGTATGACTTCAAGGCGGGGGGGGGGGGGGAGCAACTGCAGCCAATATCTCTTTAAATAGAAAATAGGCACTTACTGGTTAAAAGTACTGGGTTTGCCGCATGGAGGACTCGGACAACGACATGCGTTTGCACACGTTTATTGTACTTAACATCTAACTGCCAAAACGGCCCTGCAAGGCCAACTATATACACACCCACCCAGCACACCCTTAGTCCATTGGAGGGTTTGAATTTCCCGCCAAAGTGGCTATTGGCTGGTGCTGGGGGAACTAGGATCCTATGTTCCTATTGTTCAGGGGAGTTAAGCTCCTGTCTGTGCTGTAGACCCCTAGTGGCAGTCCGCGAACATAACAACTGGCCTCTTCCCAAACTTTCATGGTATGACTTCCTGCCAGGGTTGATGGGAACTGTAGCCTTCTGATTCAATTCTTGAAGCCTTTGCAGATTTTTTTAAAGCATGTTCAATCAATGTGCAAAGGGGGCATCCAAGATAGTTTACACATGCTACAGAGGTTTCTTGCATAGTTGCTTTATATATGGAGGTTCTGTAGGCAGGGTTTGTATCCTGCAAAAAAAAAAAGCATGGATTCTGTATGTGCAATGTTTCTACACGCAGAGGAGCTTTGCACTGATTTGAGCAACACATGGAGGTCAGGATAGAGTAGTTGTTGTTTGTTGTTGTTCAGTCGCTCAGTCAAGTCCAACTCTTCGCGACCCCATGGACCAGATCATGCCAGGCCTTCTGATCTTCCACCGTCCTCTGAAGTTTGTTCAATTTCATGTCCGTTGCATCTATGACACTGTCTAAACATCTCATCCTTTGCCGTCCCCGTCTTCTTTGACCTTCAATCTTTCCCAGCATCAGGGTCTTCTCCAGTGAGTGCTCCCTTCTCATTTGGTGGCCAACGTATTTGAGCTTCAGTTTCATTATCTGGCCTTCCAGGGAACAGTCAGGGTTGATTTCTTTTAGGATTGACTGATTTGATCTCCTTGCAGTCCAAGGGACTCTCAAGAGTCTCCTCCAGCACCATAGTTCAAAAGAATCTATTCTTCGGCGCTCGGCCTTCCTTATAGTCCAACTCTCACAGCCATACATGACTACTGGGAATACCATTGCTTGGACCATGCGTATTTTTGTTGGCAGGGTGATGTCTCTACTTTTTATCATGCTGTTTAGGTTCGCCATCACTTTCCTCCCAAGGAGCAGGCGTCTTTTAATTTCATGGCTGCAGTCACAGTCTGCGGTGATCTGGGATCCCAGGAACGTGAAGTCTGTCACTACTTCCACGACTTCCCCTTCTATTTGCCAAGGAGTGATGGGGCCGGATGCCATGATCTTAGTTTTTTTGATGTTGAGCTTCAAGCCCACTTTTGCGCTCTCCTCTTTTACTCTGAGCAAGAGGCTCTTTAGATCCTCTTCACTTTCAGCCATTAGAGTGGTATCATCTGCATATCTGAGGTTGTTGATCTTTTCCCCAGCAATCTTAATTCCCGCTTGTGATTCATCCAGGCCAGCATTTCGCATGATGTACTCTGCATATATATTAAATAAGCAAGGCGACAATATACATCCTTGTCGTACTCCTTTTCCTATGCTGAACCAATCAGTTGTTCCATATCCGGTTCTAACTGTCGCTTCTTGGCCCTTATACAGGTTTCTCAAGAGACATGTGAGGTGGTCTGGTACTCCCATCTCTTTAAGGACCTGCCATAGTTTGTTGTGATCCACACAGTCAAAAGCTTTAGCATAGTCAATGAAGCAGAAGTAGATATTTTTCTGGTACTCTCTTGCTTTCTCCATAATCCAGCGAATGTTGGCAATATGATCTCTCGTTCCTCTACCTCTTCGAAACCCAGCTTGTACTTCTGGTAGTTCTCTATCCACGTACTGTTGAAGCCTAGCTTGTAGGATCTTGAGCATGACCTTGCTAGCGTGTGATATGAGTGCAATTGTGCGATAGTTTGAACATTCCTTGGCATTGCCCTTCTTTGGGATTGGAATGTATACTGACCTTTTCCAATCCTGTGGTCACAGTTGCGTTTTCCAAATTTGCTGGCAAATTGAGTGTAGCACTTTAACAGCATCATCTTTTAAGACCTTGAATAGCTCAGCTGGGATACCATCACCTCCACTAGCTTTGTTGTTATTAATGCTTTATAAGCCCATTTAACTTCACATTCCAGGATGTCTGGCTCGAGGTCAGTGATTATACCATCGTAGTTGTCAAGGACATTGAGGTCTTTCTTGTATAGTTCTTTTGTGTATTCGTGCCATCTTTTCCTGATCTCTTCTGCTTATGTTCGGTCCCTACCATTTTTGTCCTTTATCATGGCCAGCTTTGCATGGAACCGCTCCCTTGATTTCTCCAGTTTTCTTAAAGAGATCTCTAATCCTTCCCATTATATTGTTTTCCTCTATTACTTTGCATTGTTCATTCAGGAAGCCAAAATCCATCCTCCATGTATTGAGCGTGTCCATATTAAGGAAGTTTGAAATGTGCATGATTAATAATAGAAGACCAAAACCTTTTGCTCATGTTTTGCTCATTTTTAACACTACAAAACCCATATTCCAGTGCCACTAGGCTTGCCAGACACCCCCCTCCTTCAGTTTGGTGGGGGGTTCCTGCTTTGGAGGGGCAACCACCTGGCCTCCCCCCCTCTCCCCAGCAGAGTTTAAAAAGACCCATTAGACGCTGCTGGGGAGAGCCAGGGGCTGCACGCTTGCACACCGAACCCCGAATTCAGGGCTCGGCATGCAGGGCTGCGCAGCTTTCCCCCCCCTCCCCAGCAGGGTTTAAAAGGACCCTTAGACACTGATGGGGAGAGTTGGGGGCCACACACTTGGTCTCCAAGCTCCAAATTCGGGGCTCGGGGTGCAGACGCACGCCTCCCCCCCCTCTCCCCAGCAGGGTTTAAATGGACCCTTAGATGCTGCTGGGGAGAGGTAGGGGCCACGCACTTGCACTCCGAGCCCTAAATTCAGGGCTCGGCATGCAGGCGCATGCGGCTTCCCCTCCACTCTTCCCAGCAGGGTTTAAAAAGAACGTTTAGATGCTACTGGGGAGAGGCGGGAGCCTCCACTCCCCAACGTGATGACATCACTTCTGAGTGACATCATCACGCTGGGGTCTCCCCATCCGCCCCAGGATTGCCCCCCCCCAAAGTCCCCTGCTGGGGACTTTGAGGGACCTGGCAACCCTCAGTGCCCCTCTAATTGAAATATGCAGCATGGTGTAGTGGTTAAAGTGTCGGACCAGAATCTGGGAGACCCAGGGTTGAATCCCCACTCTGTCATGGAGGCTTGTTGGGTGACCTTGGCCCAGTTACAAACACTCAGCCTAGCCTACTTAACAGGGTTGTCGTGAGGATAAAACACAGGAGAGGAGGATATTTTAAGTCACTTTGAGTCCCCATTGGGGAGAAAGGCGGGATATAAATAAAATTAATAATAACGATGATAAATGTACAAATCTATTGAGAGGGTGCAAATTGTAAATCCCAAGGGGGGGGGGAGAATCTGCTATTACCCAGCACAACCAAGGACCTATGAAATCTGTAAGAGCTGACCTATTTGCCACAGAAATCCATCGCTCTGAGTTGGGTCAATGGCTATCGTGACAGAGTTCCTCCTCGGAGTGTTGTGTATCCCTAGTGTAAACAAATAGGCAACTGTTCACACACACATATATATACTGTGTCTTTGTCTCTTAAATACACACAAGGCACGCACACAGAGAGCTGTCTTGTGCTGACAGTTTTTATGATCTTTCAAATTGCTTTAGCAAATGCAATTGTTCATCTTCTGTCAAAACACTAGGAAATAAGTTCTCTCTCCAGTGGCAGATTCTTAATGGGAAAGAGGGATTAGCAGCAGCTCAATATGAACCTAGAGTCCACTTCATCATCTCAGTCATTGCCGGGTGGGAACCTGGGATCCAGACGGCCTCCTGCCCTCCCATTCATTGATCCTCCTCTAACATCCTAATGAGAAGCCGTAGTTAGAGGAGGACAAAGGACAGTCCAGGAAAGGACAGTGCCATCCACAACCATTTAAGCAGTGTGATTCACAAAACATTTAAGCCAAAAAAACCCCAACAAAATCCTCTGGCCTCCAGAGAGTTCAGTCCCACTGACGTAAAAGCAAATCAGCCTTTTGCATGTCCATCAGCCCTTTCCATTCAAAGAAAGTCTAGCTCTTGTCACAATAATACTGAAACACGAATATAAAATAACATGCCAATCTCTCCCACCGGTCTCAGTAATAACTTGCTATTTATAGACTCTACATTTGTGTTGCAAAGTGATCCAAAATGAATGGAGATTTCAAATCTTCGGCACGGAAGACATTTTTATTTAAAGATATTAAAGAATGATATCCTCACCCTTAGGAAATGTTGGGAACGGGAAATGACATTGATTACCAGGACTAAATAATCCACATGGTGCATGCATATTTTGTGTGAGTTGCACTCGTGAGGTATAATTAATTAGTGGTCCATAAAGTTGCTGTTTGGAAAATCACCATGTACCAAACCAACTGGCCCTCAAAGCCAAGCCACACTCTTCTTCAAAAAGATCTAGAACATAATTTTCGTAGAAGACCGCTTAACAATAAGCCAGAAGGAGAAGGTCATTGTGAAGGGTACTCAATCAACAGAAATATCTCCTACTACATATCTCATCTTTATATAGTGCCCTTTGTCTGATCAGGGGGTGATAACTCTCCTTTTAATTTTTTTATCCCCTGAAGAAGCCCTGATTTAAATATAAAGAGGATCCCCTAGGGTGGAGCAGTTGTAAAGATGCTGGTAGTAAGAAATGATCAAGGAACAGTTGTACTTCGTAAACCAATATGAGAAGAGATGACAGACTCCATAGGAACAATATGTAAATAATGAATTGCCTATTTGCCAGGCAGCCCAAAAGGAGGGTGCTACAGAATTGCATGCTCCTTCTTGGCCTTTATTCCTTTCTGGTGGGCAAATTCTCTTGCTCCCTAGACCTTGGGATAAGCAGGAACTTTGTGTTAGCTGTTATTGGCTTGGATCCAGACTAAATTGGCAAATTGCCCAGTGCAGACCCCAAATCATTCTTCAGTAGGGTTACCAGGCCTCAGTTTTACCACAGAGTTTTGACCAATTCCTAGAGAGATATGACATCACTTTTGGGTTTTCTTGAAAATGCACCAATCCATTGATCAACAGTCATTTTTTATTTTATTTTTCTTCCACTGCCACCACTTTAAGTGCCACTCAGGGGGCTGGGAACCCTCAGGGTCCACTATTTTGCAGAACAACATTTCGTGGAGATCAGTGGGATGCAGTGGAAAGGCAGAATGGCAAATTTAGTCTGGAGGATCCAACCCAACCGTGTTAATGGTAATATGAGAACGTAACATCAGAAATGCCCTGCTGCATCAGACCATTGGTACATCTGGCCTATGGATGTTGAAACACCTATTAGTTCAGTTCACAATTCTGCTCACCAGTCATGAACAGGGCAACAATTTTTCATCAAGCAGTATGACTGTTCATGAGCATACCTCGCTTAGGTACCTCATCTGACCATCCGTGTTCCTGGTGAAGAATCAATTTCATGTACTAAACAGATACAAAAACACGTGCAAGGCAGAACTAAATGAAACTCCACCCCCACAGCTACTGTGTAACATCAAAGTTTTTCAGCAGTTGTTCAAGACAAATGGTGGTGAGGCAAAGAGACGTGAGGTGAGGCTCATGGATGATCACAGCTGTCAAAAACAGTATGCATGCTGCCTCATGAATATCTCTGCCACAATCTTTGTGACATCCCCAATCTGGTCTATCATCCTGTTCCTCACAATGGTTAGTCCAATGCTCTCAGAGGGCCTATATTCAGGGCACTGGAGCTAAATCCACCCTCTCCAGTTATCCCCACTACAACCAGTATTCAGAGGTTCCATTTAGTCATCATGGCTAACTGATTGATGGATCTTGTGGTAAAACAGCCCCTCAAGTCCTTGTGTTTCACCACTGAGAATCATAGAATCACAGAGTTGGAAGGGGCCACAGAGGCCATCTAGTCCAACCCCCTGCTCAATGCAGGATCAGCCTACAGCATCCCTGACAAGTGTTTGTTCACTTGCAAACAATGAATATGCAAACAATGAATACACAAGTAAATACAGTTTTAACAGCAATGACTACAGCATCTGAGCATAATGAAAATCAAATAGGTATAACACATTCCTGTTCCCCTAGATGCAAATCTTATCTCTGTGACATTAAAGAGATAGACAGAATTAATTTAATGGTTCCAAGTTTGTTGTTCAGGCTCTATTAATCTCAGTTTTACCTCCTTGGCTGGTCATCTGTCTTCAGACCATGGGCCTGTGTGTGTCTCCTGGGGACTCAAGTTCAACTGCTCTCCAAGAATAGCTTCTCTGAATGCCTCTCAAAGAATGGCTGCCTCTCTTAAATAGCTCCCTTCTTCTACCCACCAACCCCCTTGTAAAAATATCCCAAGGTGGGAAAAGGAAAGCTTAGAATCATTTAGTCACTTTGAGGAGGGAAGTCGCCCATTACATACCTGCAGCAGTTCTTGGGTTGCCTCCATTAGCATACTAACGGCTTTATAGCCATTAGTATATCGCTAATGCAGCTTGCAGGAGGTTTGGGGGGCAGGGAGATGGGGGGGCTGTCACGTTGGTGATGTCACTAGGTCACTTCTAGGTACAACCTGGAAGTGACAATGGGTAACTCTAGGAATTACCAGAAACTCTATGGTTTTGCAAGGTGTATCTCTAGGAATCATCAGAAACTATGGCTTTACTGCAGAGTTCCTAGCAATTCCTAGAGCTACACAGTGTTACTTCCGGAGGAAGGCAACAGCAGTGATTGCTGGGAGGCCTCCCACCATAGCAGGAGGCCTGGTAACACTAAGTAATTGAGGAAGATGAGAGGGGGAAAGCTGGTTGTTGCTTTTGAGCAGACTACCTGGACAGATTGGGTTGCCAGGTCCCTTCTGGCCACTGGTGGGGGATGGGGGGATAGCATTGTCATATCCAGGTTGGGAAACTCTTGGAGATTTGTGGATGGAGCTTGAAGAGGACAGGGGCTTCAGTGGGGTACAATGCCACAGAGTCCATCCTCCAAAGCATCCATTTTCTCCAGGGGAACTGATTTCTGTAGTCTGGAGATAAGCTGTAATTCCAGGGGATCCCCAGGTCCCACCTGGAGGCTGGCAACCCTATGGGGTCAACGCAAGTAGAAATACTTACACAGATACTTGGGGAAAGTGTCATTTCATCACAGACCTATGCTCCATGTGATTGTTTGTAGCTGCAGCAGAGTTTGGTCCAGCATGCTCCAGAAAGGGTGGTGGTGGTGAAGGAAGGGAGCATGCAGTTCCCATGACCCACCCCTGATTGCTAAACCACAGTTCCAAGGTCAGGAAGAGTTTCTCAAAGCCAACCATGATTGCTCTTCCTAGCAACTGAAAGGGGAAACTGACAGGTAGGAGGTGGAGAGAGAAGTGGGGGGTAACAGCATGGCATCTATTGCAAGGCAAGACCCTTCATCAGCAACTTCTCAAACTGACCACAGCAAAAACACCGAGCTCATGAAACATTTGTAAGTTGGGCATTGTCAGTGACGAGGCTGAGGCTTTTCCTCCCCCCCCTTCTCATAAAAATTGCTAAGCTAGCGCTACAGGAATATTGATGTTGGTTTCCAGCGGTTATTGGTTTAACTAGAATGCTACATGTCTTAAATTAAATAATTGCATGATCTGTTCCATCCTATATTGCAGAACAGTCCTGGGTCAGCTGCTGACACAGAAAACAGAGTAATGATAACACCAGTGAAGGATTGTGTGAAGCACAACCCTGCCACCCAGTCGCTACTGCTAGAGGGATTAGAGTGTCCTCTAGATATCACCCTTGTCACACGGAAGACCCCTGCATCCACGTCACACTGGAAGGTCCTATGCCCCTCTGTAGGTTTACTGCTTCTTAGCTGCATCACTATAGGCTTGGACACTTGAACACACAGGAACACATGAAGCTGCTTTATACCAAATCAGACCCTTGGTGCCCTGACCTGGATAGGCCGGGCTAGCCCGATCTCGTCAGATCTCGGAAGCTAAGCAGGGTTGGCCCTGGCTAATATTTGGATGGGTGACCAAGGAACACCAGGGCCGTGATGCAGAGGCAGACAATGGCAAAGCCACCTCTGAAATGTCTCTTGCCTCAAAAACAAGTCTAGCTCGCCACCTAGTGGTGCATAATGCTAAAAGAGCTAGAACTTCTGGCTGCCAGACAATCGTAGGATCTCCTGGCTATACTACACACAATGCCATGCGATGATTATTATTCATTAATTATTAATTAGACCCTTGATCCTTCAAGGTCAGTAGCGTCCACAGAGGTGGGAAACAACTCCTCAGGGCCTCAGGTAGAAGTCTTTCATATTACCTACTGCCTGATCTTTTTAACTGGAGATGCTTGGGACTTTAACTGGAGATGCTAGAGACTGACCTTGGGCCCTTCTGCATGCCAAGCAGATGTTCTACCACTGAGCCACAGCCCCTCCCCACTTATTAATGAAATGGTTGGGCCAGTACATTTGACCTGGAGAGATGCAAAGTGACAGTATCAAGCTGAGGTCAGTTCCCAAAAGAGGAGGAGGAGGAGATTGGATTTATACCCCACCCTTCACTCGGAGTCTCAGAGCGGCTTACAAACTCCTTTCCTTTCCCTTCCCCTCCCCACAACAGACACCCTGTGAGGTGGATGGGGCTGAGAGAGCTCTTTCCAGAGCTGTCCTTGAGAGAACAGTTCTGAGAGAACTATGGCTTGCCCAAGGTCATCCAGGAGCTGCAAGTGGAGGACTGGGGAATCAAACCCGGTTCCCCCAGATTAGAGTCCGCGCACTTAACCCCTACATCAAAGGCAAGTGTGTGGAAAGAGGAGAAGGTACCAAGATTGGTGAGGGTAAGACACCAGGGAAAGGATTGTTGGGTGAGGGAACAAAGCAGGAAGAGGAAGAGCAAGGGGTGGTTGGATGCACACAAAGTATGGCGACAGAAAGGGCAAGTTTTTATGCAGATCAGGAAAGACAATGATCAGTGAGAGCTCTGTCACTTCAGCAAGCGTTTGGTCTACTCGCTATCTGGGAAGCTTCCTGCAAAAAGGCCAGAAAACACACTTTAAGGTCACCATGAGTGCAAGGCTCCAAGGTAGAGTTATGCCCTTTTCATTTTCTGTTAGCTCTCAAGTATCACGACGGTTAGACTTGGATACTCAGCAAGTCTGGTGGCCAGGAAGCAGTCCACTAGGTTGAGTAATGGAGGTTCGTGCAGGACTTCAGAGAAGCCAGGTCAGAGGAAGAAGTTATGCCAGGCCAGACAGGACCCTACTGGCTCTTCAGGCCATCTGGTCATGCTGGGCTAGAAGCTGCAATTGCATCCTCTGACCATCGGTAATGGCGGTGCTACAGTTCAGCAGAGATTGAGTGGTTGCCTTTGCTTGCAGTGGTTATTAGCCAAAATGACTAAAGGAAACTTTTCAACTAGAGACCACTCAGCACAAATACCAGTGTTGGGAGGCAACATGAGGGGAAATCCCTATTCTATATGCCCTATTTACTGGCCCTCCGGGGCAACTGATCAGCAGCTGTTTAGGGATGCCAGCCTTCTGGTGGGGTCTCCCAGAATCACAGCTCATCTCCAGACTACAGAGAGTGATTCCCCTGGAGAAAATGGCCGGTGCAAGCAAATGTCCTTTATGGTACTGTACCCCACTGAGATCCTTATCCTCCCCAGGCTCTACACCCCAAATCTCCAGGAATTTCTGAACTTGTACCACCACCTCAGTGGCCAGGGGGATCTGGCAACCCTATTTGTGGTACTTGATGCTGGACTAGAGCCAGCGGTCTGATCCAAGAGGCCACTTCTTTTGTTCTTATGATACAGGGATGAAGGTTGCTAGATGCCAAAGTCCCCCATTCAAAATGCCAGTGTGTGACATTCAGTTAACACCAAGCCACGTCAAAGCAACATTTATCTTGCTTGGATGCTCTACCAAACCCTGCAGGGCGTGTCTTCTTTCCACAGTGCAGATCTAGCCTCCCACGAGCTGATATGGATTGCCCATTATCTGTGGATCAACACTGTCCACAGGATGCCAGACCCCCTGATGCACGTGGGGGTCCCCCAGCTTCTGGCGCTCCTCTCCACCTTCCCAATTACTGCTCCCCCAAAACAGGCAAGAAGCCAGAAATAAACATGATGTGCTTATGTCACCCGGAAGAGACATAGGTGTTGGGAGTAACTGGTTAGTCCAGCATCCCTTCTCAATTTAGCAGTGTGCACCTTGGCTACACGCATTAGAAGCCCTTTGTTCTTAGTGTGCTGGCAGAGTTACAACATTATGTAGAGCCAGTTTTTCAGTTTCAAGACTAATAATAGTCCTTTTATTTAGAAAATAGATTTTAGATAGTGAAGCTTAAGAGATAGAGACAGAACTAATCTAAACTACCTTGGATGGGTCTGGATGCAGAGAAGCATCCAGCCTCCATTGTGGATGTGTGCGAGAGAAGAGAAGAGTGTATGAGAGAGCAGGAGGGAAGGAAGGAAGGCAATTTCCCTGTAATCTATCAGTCTATTTCAAAGGGACAAAGGCATGAGAGTAAACAGGGGGGGGGGATCCCACAGTTTAACTATCTCAGTGACTTGTTTGCAACCCCCCCTTGGAGGCTGAGGCTTGAGACAGTGTCTAGGCCTTCATTTCCAACAGTAAGCACATTGGTGATGTCAGGGGGCAACACTCTGGCTTTGGGGCAAAACTCTATGGTAGAAGCTAATTCTACCATAGAGGTTTTGCCCACAAACCAGAGTGTCATCTCCAACGCGCCTAGGTCACTTCCAGGTGACATAAGCGCATCATGTTTATTCCTGGCTTCTTCCCTCCCTGCTCTTGATAAGTTAACCCCCAGGTCTGACGGACCTGGCAACCCTGAGCATCACCTATGCAAACCTTACCCAGAAGTCTGCAATTTCTCAGCCTTAATGACAGAGTATTCCATCGAGATGCCAGAGAGTGGCATCGCTCTAATGGTGCCCTGTAAAAAGCATGTGTAGCCAGAAATGTCCGTTGCAAACGTATCATAATTCCTTCCCACGGTGCACCAGGCATCCATGGTTCTGCAAATGAACTGGTTACAAACAGTGGCTGAAAATCATCAGGGAAAGTCTGTAAGTCTTAATGACACTGAAGCTTCCCTGACTGTGCCCAGGGTCATTTTCGAAACCCCCTGAGCATCTTACATTTAAAAAATATTGTTTATAGATTTTTGAAATTTTTGTTCACAGGGGGTGGCACTAATCTGTGGGGGGCATTGCCCCCAAATGCCCGCCGCTGCCGCCCCAGCAACAAGCCTGCTGGCAACCCTCTTTTGTGCCAGGCAATGCTTTTTGCACCCCACTGCTTTGCGACTTGCAATCCGAGCAGCTGCAGCCACTCCGGGTTGCCATCAAATTGGCAAAAAAAACCCCCCATTTATCAGCTCATTAGCTCTTGTTTCCAGTCCTGCTGCCATTTCCTGGATCAGGCCAATAAGTTCATTTTGGTGCAGTTAAAAGCTTCCAAAAAAATCTTACATAACTTAACTTAATCAATGCATACGCATTGCTCTTATCAGGCACCGAGAAATGCATTCAATCATAGCAAGGCAGCCCTGAAGGTGACTTGCAAAGGGTAATTGAATTGAGCTTGCACCCTTTCTCCCTTTTCCCCTGTCTCTTTGTCATGTAAATAGTGTCGTCGCAGAATCTCAGAAAAGGGGGGAGGTCAGAAAGAGGCACCCTAGATTTCCCCCTGTTCCTCCCCAGACCTGTTATGAATTGGGACCAGTCTTCTTCAAGAGACTGACTGCCCCTTTTCCCTTTTCCATCCAAACTTAGCCAGAAATCAGAGGTCATTTCGGGGGGGATCGCGGGGGATCACAGTTCCCCCAGGTGAGGTACAGGGGGCGGGGCACATGACGAAACCCCGCCCCCTGCTTCCGGCCACCCCGCTTCCGGCCCTCATTTAGCCAGGAGGAGGCAGGAGAGGAGGGAGGGTAAGTTGCTTCCTCCCTGCCTCTCCCCACCCCTGCCTGCCTGGGGCCAGGGAGGGCCTTAAGACTCTGCCTCAACCTCATGAGAATTGCTAGGTGACCTTGGACAGCCTTTCTCTCTGCCATTTGCAATCTGAGAATAAAAATACTGACCTAATTTACCAGACTGTTGTAAGGATTCCAACAAGACAGAAGAAGAAGAGTTGGTTTTATACCCCACTTTTCACTACCAGAAGGAGTCCCAAGGCATCTTACGATCACCTTCCCTTCCTCTCCCTACAACAGACAACCTGTGAGGTGGGTGGGGCTGAGAGAGCTCTGAGAAAACTGACTGACCCAAGGTCACCCAGCTGGCTTCATGTGGAGGAATGGGGAATCAGACCTGGTTCTCCAGATTAGAGCCCGCTGCTCTTCACCACGACACCAAACTGGCTCTCGCAGCAGGGTTGCCAGCCTCCAGATGGAGCCTGGAGTTATAGCAGATCTCAGTTGACAGAGATCAATTCCCCCAAAGAAAACGGCAACATTGGAGGGTAGACTCTCTGGCATCACATACCCACTGAGCTTCTTCCCTTCCCCAGACTCCACTCCTCTCGGGCTCTGCCCTCAAATCTCCAGGGATTTCTCAACGTGGAGCTGGCAGCTCTACACCTTGTCACTGCTGGAATGCCAAGTGCCAAAGGTCAAGGCATCAGGAGCTACAGGAGCTGCGGTTCAGTCAATCCCAACACGGCGTAGCTGTTTGAGTGCTGGACGAGGGGACCCGGGAGACCCAGGCCCATCCTCCCCACTCTGCCGCAGGAGCTCTCAGAGTGAATTATTAATTTGATTTCGATCGTTTTGGGGTGCTTTACAAGTCATATTTTTCACACCCGGCCCATGCCATTCATATTCCAGATTTCAATTAATAGGAAACTGACGAGGGTGAAGCCGAACGTTGGAGGGAACGGACTGGCCGCTGCCGGGGAAGCAGGCCTTTGCAATCCGTCCGTCGCTCTTGGGGCTCAGGAGGATCCCCTTTGCCAGCAAGATCATCCGCAACTTCAGAAGAGTCGGACTCATCATACCGGCAGGGCTTTTAAAAGGCAGATCCGCTGTGCTCAGAATAGCAGCAAAGGCCTCCCAGGTCTGGAATTTTAATGACTGTCTGGGTGAAAGGTCAGCAGGAGCTCCTCTCAGGCAATCATTAACCTCAGGGAAACAGTCTTGCAACCCGACGGCAGCCGTCTGCCTGGACAGCTCGCTTTAAGGGCACAGGTGTGACCGGACTCCCTAATACTGCATAAGCAGAGTGAAAATGCGTAGTGCATGCATGCCATAGGATTGGCAGGCCAGGAGGGAGCTGTTTTCCAAGCAGCATCTTCCCAGTCCTGTTTTAATGATGAGGGCTGGGGGGGAGAGAAAATTGGGCTTCCTCCCACCCTCTATCAGTACCAAAAGACTGGGAAGGTGTTCCCACAGCCACTGAGGGGTGGCCAGTGAGTTGCAAGCAAATGTTTGCCCACCATTGCACCGCAAAGTCAATGTAAAATATTTCTCACCCCTTCCCTTCAAAGGGACCCTCCCGCCAAAGTGGTGACTATTCAGGACAGAAAATAGGATTGGCAAGTCTGGGTGGGGAGATTCCTGGAGGGGGGGGTGGACCCTGGGCAGGGCAGGGTTTGGAGAAGGATATAATGCCACAGAGACCACCCTCCAACTGGATATTAGGTGTAATTCCAGGAGAACTTCAGGCCCCACCTGGAGGGTGGCAACCCTAAAAGAGAATCTGTCACCGCCCGGATGCCTTTCTGACAGCAGTCCCAGGAGACGAGTCGTAAGCAGCACAGCTCTACCTTGCAGGCACTGAGGGCCAAGCTACGTGATGTGCCCAACATGTCCTGGGTGACGCATGGGTTGTGCCACCAGACTCACAGTCAAATGTACATTGGGGGACTCCCTTGAAAAGGAATTTGTTCACTCCCACCCTGATTTTGCCAGTGGAAAGGGAGGCCTTTCACCCTATTTCACAGCTTTTGTATGTATTTGAACTCTCATTTCAATTGTTTCAATGATGTGTTAGGGGGAGCTGGTTTTAATGGTGTTAAAATGTGGTTTTAATTATGTATGCTTTAATTTGTTAGCTGTCTTAGTGGCCCTCGTGGGAACAGACAGAAAAGGTGGAAATGATGTAAAATAAATAAATAAAATTTATAAATAAACAACTGTTTTTCGAAAACTCTTACCATCTGGTGTTTGTCTAAGTCCATGTCGTCAACATTATTTCGTGCATGCGTATTTTCACAGGTCTTATGGGAGTGGTAGTTCTGTCATCCCCCCCCCTTGGTCATTTTATTATCTGACCCAACCATCCATGACCGTGGGGGAGAATCAATTTCACCTACAGTACGGGGGCAAAAGTAACTGGAAGACAGAAGGAAATGAAATCCCACAAACACAGTTCCCATACTGATGTAAAGCTCTTCGACATGATGTTTGAACCAAATGGTGGTGAGGTCAGAAAATCTGAGGGAAGGAGGAGGAGGAGGAGACTGGATTTATACCCCTTCCCACAACAGACACCTTGTGAGGTCGATGGGGTTGAGAGAGCTCTTTCAAGGACTGCTATTGAGAGAACAGCTCTGAGGGAACTTGTGACTGACCCAAGGTCACACCAGCAGCTGCACGTGGAGTGGGGAATCAAACACACATCTCCCAGATTACAGTACAGTCTCCTAACCACTACACCAAACTGGCTCTCAAACTGGCTCACAAGGGACTGCCATTGGCAAAAATAGTACACTTGCCTTCTGAATGTGTTCTCCACAAAGTTCTCAGCATTTGCAATGCTAAGTGGCCCTAGGTCTGGTTGGTGCCTGGAAAGGAGATCTCCCAGGAGTCTCTAGTGTGCCATCTTGGGTTTCATTATGGAGTTTAATAAGGAACACTTGCCATTGCCAGGGGTCATTTCCTGCAGGAGTACACAGGAGCGGATCTCCGGCAATAAAGAGCCCAGGGGGTGGGCACATGCAACAAGCCCCACCCCCTGCTCCCAGCAGCCCTCAGTCAGAGCAAGAAGCAGCCAAGTAAGCTGCAGAGCCCCCCCCCCAGCCCCCCAGTCCAAAACAGTCCAGTGGCACCTTTAAGGCCAAATTTTATTCAGGTACAAGCTCTCCCTCCTCTGTGAGGACAGATCTGCACATTCCCCCCCCCCAATAGCTAGGAATCCAAAACAGTCCAGTGGAGCCTGAGTGGTGGGTGTTGCCTTCTGACACACTTCCGGTGATGTCAGGGGGTGTGGCATATGCAAATGAGTTGTGCTAATGAGCTCCTGCACCTTTTTTTCTATGAAATGACCCCTGGCCATTGCTATATGCCAAATAAATAGGCTATTAAGGATATGAGTAAACTTCAGTGGATAAATCATCATGCTCTGACTTCCATTTGGTGAGACTCTGCTCTCTGTGACTCTGCTTATGGGTTTTTCTGGGGCTTCTGATTGGCCAGTATGGGAAACAGGGTGCTAGATTAGAGTGCTATGGATACAATCCTCTAGGGCTAAAGTTCTTATGCTGATGCCGTAGAAAATCCCATGCTCATTTCATTCTTGCAGAAAAATGAGAAGATCCACAGTCATGACTTTTCAATACTTCATCACACATCTGTGAAGGGTCATGGTGCACTCCCACCTTGCTTTCTCCTTTTTAAAGCAAGTGGGATGCTGGAAAGGAAAGGTTGTCTCATGACAAGATGCTCATGTCATGCCTGAGATGACTGAGTTGTGACTGGCATGCACGCCCCCCTCCAGTGCAAGCAAAACTCCCCAAGATCTCAGCCCACCTTTTTTCCCGCTGCCCCAGGTTGCCTAATACCTCCCAGAAACAGACTCTGAAGCCTTAGCGTTGGCCGGGAAGATGGGAATTGCTCAGTCAACTCCCAAGCAAATGCTAAATTGTGGCCTCTTAATATTTCTAACACAGAAGACGTCAACCGACTGGCAGGAGAACAGCAGGCCTGGAACAACGAACCAAGTTCTCTAGGTGAAATCCAGTTTGCATACGATAAAGAACTACTTTATCAAAATGCCAGGCTAAGCACCCAGGGGGGACCTTAAATCTTTTCTCCTTCTTTTCCCCCCCTAGCTCCAGCAACCCGAAGTGAGAGAACAAAGAGTGACAAAAATAACTTTCCACTCTTCAGGGCTGGGATTCCGAAGCTCCCTTCCAAGTAAACAGACTCTGCTGAAAATTGACACGTAGCATCAGTTCCAACAGGCAAGGAGAAGAAAGGGCAGGGAAGGTGTCATGTTGCCTGGCCAGAGGTTGCCCGAAGAAGCAGCAAGATGATGGAGGAAAATAATTTCTGGCTGAAGGCTTCTGTTCTGCCTCCTTGCCAATAAGGAGACTCTGAAGACTCTGGACATGTGATATGTTTTGCATTTCTGTTCTCCATGGATTCCTGTCTTTCTCTCCCCTATTGCCCAGCTTTATCGGTAAGAAGGTCAAGGCGGTGTTCATAGGTCACCCTTCTCACATTTTTATATCTCAGAGAAGCACTGTGAGGTAGGCAGGGAGAGCTGATTGGTCCAAGATTACCCAGAAGTCTGACCTCGTAGGTAGGTTTCTGTAGGCACGCATTGACCAATGAGAGCTGTCGGTGGGCCTCCTCACTCAGCCTTAATCTAGGCTCACTGTGTATTCTTGACCAAGCCACTATACCTTTTTCTAACCTATCTCTCAGGATTCTTTTGAGATATTTATCTACTTCATTTGTTCCACATCTTTCTGTCCAGCAGGGAAAGTGGGAAAGGGGCCCCAGTTATACTTCCTTGCCTTGAGCCTACAAAAACCCAGGACTGGCCCTGTTACCCAGTGAGCTTCATGGCAGAGTGGAGACTTCAGTCTGGGTCTCCACAGTCCAGCTCCTTTGACTGCTACCCCACACTGACCGTGTACGACTTTGAATTTGGCCCACAGAGCTTTTGTGGAAGTGGTCTTGGGGGGGGGGACCAGCTACCCATCAGCTGTAGTTAAGTTTGATCTTTGTTGAATGTCGTAGACTTTCAGAATCCAATGGCTGGCAGTCTATAAAATTAACCAGGGATTTTTATATGGGACATTTTATGACTTTGTAGTGCACTCTTTTATTTCTTTTAATCATCTAGTGCCTTAAGTCCTTCTACGTTAAAAACATTGATTGTTCCAAGTTTGTCCTTAAATAATTGATCCCACTGGGGGCTGCCTAACCTTTTGGGTTAGAGTCCATATGTGAGCGTCTCCTTTTTCGTCTCTGCTTTATCAACAAAAAGGATGGCACCTCCACATACAACGGCCCCAGGGTCCGGCTCTGGTGTCTCTGGGCAGGAGATGTCCACATCAGGACCTTTAGATCTGATTTGCCCATGTCTACATATTATCTGGCCATGCTGCTGACCCTTCTGCTATGCAGTCTGCCTCAAAGCAGTTACAGACAGGGCTATTTTTGGGCAGGAACACACAGGAATGGAGTTCCGGCTGGCTCCCAAGTTGGCCGCGCCCAGCAGGAACTCATTAGCATAATAGGCCACACCCAACAGCAGAAACTCATTAGGACTGGCTACATTAGGGGTGTGTGGCCTAACATGCAAAGGAGTTCCTGCTACAAAAAAAGCCCTGGGTTTTGACAACAAACAAGGTAAACAGAATAACAAGCAAAAGGTGGGTGTGGCTGGATAACCACACTTCTGGTAACATGGGGGTGCATCCTAATGTGCTAATGAGCTGTGTTGTCAGGGGTGTGGCCTAATATGCTAATGAGTTTCTGCTGTTGGGTGTGGCCTATTATGCTAATGAGTTCCTGCTGGGCTTTTTCTACAAAAAGAGCCTTGGTTACAGACATGTGAAATGTCTCCCCTTATGTCTTCAAGGGAAATTCTGTAGTAGATGAGGAGGAGGAGGAGGAGGAAGAGAAGAAGAAGATGCTGTCAAGTTGCAACCGTGGCGACCCCGTGGCCTCCCATCCGAGCACTGACTGTGGCCAACCCTGCTTAGCTCCCAAACTCTGAGAGCGCTGGGCTAAGTTGAGCTATTCAGGCTGCTTGTCAGAGATCTAAGACCCCATTAAAAGCATACCAGAAAGTTCCTAACACCCAAAGCTATGACTCCTTGATCCCCCCCCATGTCAATCTGTGGCACTTTCCGGGATGCAGAAGTTATCTGGAAGATGAAACAGGCTCCAGCATAAACAGAAAATATGCATCTCATAGCAAATCCCAACATTCAGTTCTCTGGTCAATGGATGGCTATTAATCATACCCACATGTCCCAGGAAAGATGTGCCTGCATTTGATACCAATCAAGGATGTGCCATCCTGCAAATGCAGAGGCATTTAGAGGAGTGACTATTAATCACATTGCAACCATGGGCTCCATTATTCCACACACACACCCAATCCCCGCAATGTCCTAGAGATATAGCAGAGATGTTTCCTGCATCTCCTGATGCCCTCTGAATGGATTTCTCAAAAAACAATAAATGCTGCTGTTCCCAGAAGAAGACCATGCAAGGATTTATTTTGCCTTCAAAAGAAGTTTGTTGTTGTGCACCGTCTGTAGTGGAGTAAGAAGAGCCCCATCTACTGGCAAATGCTAGCAATTGTGTGCTTAAGTAAGTGGGAGGGGGAGGGCAAATCTTTGATCATTCATAAGTATCAGAATGCTCCCTTCACCCATTTTCGAGAGTGTGTTTAAAGCAGAAGACATAGGAGCATTTTACATCAATGGGAAAAGTCTGGGTGTAAAGGTTCATCCAAGGTGCAGGTTTGGAGTGGCATGGATGCTCTGTCCCTGTAATCCTGACGTCTGTCTTCATACATGACATCATTCCCTGCTGGTTTCCTACTGGCTCATAAGAACATATGAATTTGCCCTGCTGGACTGGACCAAGGACAATCTAATTCAGCACTGTTTCTTATGAGGATGCACACAGACACACAAAACTGCCTTATGCTGAACCAAACCATTGGTCCATCAAAGTCAGTATTGCCTACTCTGACTGGCAGTAGCTCTCCGGGGTCTCAGGAAAAGCTCTTCCACATCACCTACTGCCTGATCCTTTTTAACTGGAGATGCCAAGAACTGAACCTGGGACCTTTTACATGCCAAATATGGGCTCTTCCATTGAACCATGGCACCTCTCCAGCATTATGTCTGATGAAGGTCAGCCAGATGCCCCTGGGAGTTGGGACTCCAACAAGCTGAGTGCAAGGGGGACAGCCATCTCCTATTCTTTCCACCCTAGCACCTGGCAATCAGATAAAGACTACATTTAAATGCAGGTGCTTTGTTTCTAGCCCCTGTGGGTAATTCCCGTTAATCCTCCATGAATGTGTTTAATCCTTTTTTAAAAGGCCAGCTATAACCATCCATAATACTATGACAGCAATCCATTTAGTCCGTAGAGCAAAAATTGCCTTCTAAACCTGAACACACAAAAAAGGGATGTACATCTTGCCATCCTTATTATTTAGCAAAAAGGAGGTGCCATCTGCATAGACCCTAAAGGATGCCCAGCTCCATCGGGAGATCTCTGGGGTTGAGCTATTTTGAAATGTGTCACAATCTGGACATTGCTAACTAGGGTTTGTAATCTGCTTTTTGACCATTGTTGCAGAACACATATATTTGCAAACCTTATAGCTATTTTTACTTTTAGGACTATCTTGCACTCAGGGATGTATGTGTGTATCATGTGTGTGTGTGTGTGTGTGTGTGTGAGAGCGTGAG
>NW_015164680.1:206446-212605 GCF_001447785.1 Gekko japonicus
GTGTGTGTGTGTGTGTGTGTGTGTGTGTGTGTGAGAGAGAGAGAGAGAGAGAGAGAGAGAGAGAGAGAGAGAGATCAAAGTCTGGGAGATTTTCTTCTGCCCAGCCATAAATTGAGAAGGAACAAGGGCTACCCCCCAAAAAAAATCAGAATTAAACCTCTCTGCCTACTTCTAACAATCTTATTTGCCTCATGTGTCTGTATCCTGTGAAGGTAGAAATTTATGAACTGGAAAATGCCTCAAGTAAATACACCCCCCTCATATTTAATAGGAGCAATGGAAGGCGCAGGTGACAGGCTGAACTTCAAGGAGAAAATGAAATGAATCTATTGCCTGGCTGATGGACAACAGGCAGAAAACTGATCTGATATCTCAGTCACCTCCAAATTGGTCTGAAAGAAGGCAAGGATACTGGTTTATTGGGGTGAGAGAGATCTTAAAGGAGGCCTGTCAGAAACTGCATATATATATATATTCCATTTATTCACAAAACGTTGTTGTTGTTGTTCAGTCGCACAGTCGAGTCCGACTCTTTGCGACTTTATGGACCACATCACGCCAGGCCCTGTTGTCTTCCGTCATGCTCTGGATTTTGCTTAATTTTATGTTCATTGCATCGATGACACTGTCTAACCACCTCATCCTTTGCCATCCCCTTCTTCTATTACCTTCAATCTTTCCCAGCATCAGGGTCTTCTCCAGTGAGTGCTCCCTTCTCATTTGGTGGCCAAAGTATTTGAGCTTCAGCTAGGCTTGCCAAGTCCCCCCGGGGGGCAGGGAAACCCCCACCCCAGAGGCCCGTTCCCCGGCAGCGGCGGAACGGGCCCCGGGGGGAACCTGATGTGCACGTCTATAGTTTTCCCTCGAATGGTCGTGGCGCCGTGGTCGGCATGGTCACATCACTTCCTAGTGACAAGGATGCGCCCCCATAGAATATAATGGGGAAATCACGCTGCCCCTGTGGCGCGACTCCAGAGAGAAGGGGTTTAAACTTTAAAGCCCTTCTCTCTTCGCTTCCCCCCACACACCTCACCTTGGCAGGCCAGCTGGGGAAGCAAAAAAGGGGGGAAGGCATCTTTAAAAGCCTCCCCTTTCCTTCCCCAGCTGGCCTGCTAAGGCAGAGTAGGGATGGGGGGAGCGAAGAGAGAAGGAGTTTAAAGTTTAAACCCCTTCTCTCTTCAATCCCCACCTGCCTGGGGAAGGGAAGGGGAGGTTTTTGAAGATGCCTCCCCCCCCTTTTGCTTCCCCTTCTGACATACCTTCCGGTGATGTCAGGGGGTGTGGCATATGCTAATAGACTATTATGTTAATAGCGTATTAGGTATGCTAATGAGCTCCTGCAGCTCTTTTTCTACGAAATGACCCTTGCATGGAGTCAATGCTCTGACTCCTACTCAGAGTTAATTTTGTGCTTCCCTTTGGCATTTGCTGAGCAGATGTGGAACATGGTATGTTTGACTGCCAAACAGGTTTGCTGAAAAATTCATGGCATCCTCAGTTATAAGAAGAAGAAGAGTTGGATTTATACCCTGCCCTTCACTCGGAGACTCAGAGCAGCTTACAAACTCCTTTCCCTTCCCCTCCCCACAACAGACACCCTGTGAGGTGGGTGGGGCTGAGAGAACTGCTCTTTCAATGACAACTCTGACTGAACTATGGCTTGTCCAAGGTCATCCAGCAGCTGCAATTGGAGGAGTGGGGAATCAAACCTGGTTTGACAGAGAGTGACTAGCCCAAGATCACCCAGTGAGTTTCCATGGCAAAGTGGGAATTCAAATCTGGTTCTCTCAGATCCTTGTGTGAAACTCTAACCACTACACCTAACTGGTTCTCAGGATTCCTTGCTCCTTCCGGCTGCTTGCTGAAAGAGGGAACTGCAGGTTTATCAAGTTTTTGACAACCCCAAATCTTTCTGACCAAGAGGCCCTGACTAATATAAAGCTTACAGATCTGCTGTTCTTCTTCAGTCTTTCCAATTTACTACTGACTAAGGCTACCAGGTTTACCCTCTGCACCACCAGACTTCCCATCTCCCAACTGACTTCTGCCTGCCTAGATATTAACCTCCACCACCACCCCTGCCTTATAGCATTCCCCCTCCCAGGGGAATCTGAGGCAGCCAAGGACTGAATCTCTCCTACTAAACCTGAATGGATACAGTGGGGAGTACTTGTTTGCTGATGTAGCAGCTAATAGCACAATTAAAAGAGGGAAAAAGCTCATATAAATCGTAACAGCAGATAATTGGGCAGGTGAGTCAGAGACTTCCCCCTCATCCACAGCAGCTCATGGCATACACAGGAAACTTTCCCAGATACAATAAACAGTGTGCATTTCCTGCATCCGGGGAATCCAGCAGCACTTCTTATGAGATCCAGACATTGAAATGGGTCCTGCGTCTTTAAGAGTGGCAAAGAAGCCAGACTCTACCAGAAGTCCTTCCCCCATTGTGCTGGCACAGAGATAGCAGAAGCCAAACCTGTCAAATTTTGCCTGATGCTCTGACTGTCACTGTACGTAGGGTAACCACCCTTTGGGTAGGGCCTGGGGTGCTCCCAGGATTATAACTGACCTCCAGTCTACAGAGATCAGAACTCCTGAAGGAAATGGTCTCTATGGAGGGCAGAAGCTATGACATCATGTCCCTGTTGAACTCCCTCCCTTCTGCGAACTCTGCCTTCCCGAGGCACTGGCCCCAGACAACTAGGAGTTTCCCAGGCCTGGGTTGATAACTCTAACTGTATCAGATCCACATTGACATTAACCGCCCCTGACCATGAATCATCTCCCAAAGGCCAAACCACTGCAACTGTCTACAGGTGGGTGTGACTCATAAACTGGATACTTGAAAATGCCAACTGATAATTCGTGTCCATGGCCCTCCCCCAAATATAACCAAGCTTCATATACTAGTAACAGTCCAAATCTTCACAGCTTTTGCTCTTTCCATTCTTCTAATAACTGCGTCCAAATTCTAAATTTGATCAAAACCTGAGCCTTGCCAGCAGAATAAACTGGACACACAATTAACAGGCACGCTTCACTGAACATATAATGGACTGAATCCCGCCATGCATGGATGGAAATGCAAACGTATTTAATGCAATTCTCCCTAGGCACACAATGGTGCTAGATATACTGCAATACCTGTTGGTCCTAATAATCCCTTACACAATTGGGATAAAATTGCTTCGTATGCAGAAGGTTGTAGCTTCATTCTTCAGCATCTCCACTTAAAAAATCAGGTTGTAGGTGACGGGAAAGAGCTCTCCTTGAGACCCTGGAAAGCTGTTGCATGCCTGAGAAGAAAATACCGACTTTGATAGACCAATGGTTCAATGTCAAATAAAGCAGTCCCATATGGCAT
Source organism: Gekko japonicus (assembly GCF_001447785.1). NCBI lineage: Eukaryota > Metazoa > Chordata > Lepidosauria > Squamata > Gekkonidae > Gekko > Gekko japonicus. Next base: position 209,814 of record NW_015164680.1, read on the forward strand.
GCTCCTGTGTTTATGGCAAGGACTGTGTGTAGCTCAGTGGTACAGCATCTGCTTCACATTTTTATTTATTTATTTATGTATTTACTTCACCTATACCTCACATTTCTCCCCAAGGAGGACCCAAAGTGGAGTACATTATTCTCCCATTTTATTCTCCCAACACCTCTCTGAAGGTTAGACTGAGAGCAATGTTCCCTCTAAGCTGCGGGGTCTTGTGAGCAAAAATTCTACTTTGTGAGCTACCGGCATTGACGTTCTGAGCAAGCAATTTGGCCACTGCTTAAAGTAGTTTGCTCCGGAGCCCTCCCTTCCTGAGCGAAGACAAAAATCTGTGAGCCGGAGGCTAAAAAACTGTGAGCAACTCACACTAACTCAATTTAGAGGGAACACTGGCTGAGAGTGTGCACCAGGCCCAAGGTTATCCAGCAAGCTTTCATGGAAGAGTGGTGATTTCATCTGGATCTCTCAGATCCTGATCTAACTCCGAGCCCCTAGACTCTGCAGTCTTTTTAGTACGCTTCCACTTGTGCAAGGGCTGCAGTGAAAGCAGAAATCTTCTGCCGGCTTCTGCTTATGGAATATGGATTTTCTTGATTATGGTTACAATATACTGGGGAGGGGGGAGAGTAGAATATTTCAGAGTGAGATGCTATTAAAAGGCCTCTTCAGACATCATAACTTGAAATGGAAACTGATAGTTCCCAAATTAGTCATCACATTATTATTATTACGCACCCCACTCACCCTGTGAGTGACAGGTGCTGTCCATGCAACGTGCCCACAGCCTCACACTGCTTGCGTCTCTAACAGTCGTATCCACTTCCTTTATTGACATGAAGTTTTTGCTCAGAGGCTCTAACAAGCAAAATCTAGCTATTGAGGAGCCAGCTGAATTGTGTTTGGCCTCATTCATCACCAATGAAATTGTCAGCAAAGCTATAATTGGAGGCTCTTTCTTCCCAGAGATGATGTATGAAGCAGAGAGAACTCAAATTTGCATCTGAAGAGTTGGCAATTAGGAAAAAAATTACTTTTTTAGACTAAGTACATTCAGTGTGGAAACTAGGGAAGGAGACTATGGAACTTTCCATAAGGGTTTTCTATAGGTATTTTAATTGTAGAAAACTTTACTCTTTGAGTCCTTCCTCCTACACTTCATCAGTGTCTGGCATGCATTGTGTGTGTGTACACGTGTCACAATCGTGGCCCTAACCTGGATAGCCCAGGATAGCTCCATCTCGTCAGATCTCAGAAGCTAAGCAGGGTCGGCCTTGGCTAGTATTTGGAAGGGTGAACTCCAAGGAATACCAGGGTTATGACGCAGAGGCAGGCAATGTCAAACCACTTCTGAAATGTCTCTTGCCTTAAAAATAAGTCTAGCTCGCCACCTAGTGGTGCATAACACTAAAAGAGCCAGAACTTCTGGCTGTAAGACAATCTTAGGATCTCCTGGCTATTCTACACGCAATGCCATACAATAATTATAATTATTGTCACAATCATGTGCATCAAAATCATAGGAAAAGTACAACCCAGAAATGATTTTACAAAAACCCAGGAAAAAAAGTTGTGATATTTGTTAGTAATTGTCCAGGGTCAGGCCACAAGCAAGGAAGAAGCAGAGGACCTAGTGAAGGAAGGAGGATGGATATGCTTATCAAAATAGGAAAAGCAAAGAAAATTTAATATGTATGCTAAAGGAATTAGGTAAAACGGTTTTTTGGATGTGCCTGAAATTGATTAAATAAATATATCTCACTTTTGTTTAATCATTTTTCAGTTTTGCTCAGCCATGGTCAAAGTAAGTGAGGCCGTGGTTCAATGGTAGAGCATCTGCTTTGTAAGGGGAAGGTCCCAGGTTTGGAGTCTGGCATCTCCAGTGAAAAGGACCAGGTAGTAGAGGATGAGAAAGCCCTTGGACCTGAGACCCTGCAGAGTCACTGCTCCGAGTAGATAGACCAATGGACCAATGGTAGACCAATGGACTGGCTCAGTATAAGGCAGCTCCACGTGTGTGTGTGTGTGTGTGTGTGTGTGTGTGATTTTTCTAACTAATTGTTAAATAAAGGTAGAAGGCAATGAGAAGAGTCTCTACTTTTCATGCAGAAGGTCCCAGATTCAATCCCTATTACCTTCAGTTAAAAAAGATCAGGTAGCAGAAGAGGTGAAAGATCTCGGTCTGAGAATCTAGAGCGCCACTGCCAGTCCCAGGAGACAATATTGATAGACCAATGGTCTGACTTGGTACAAGGCAGCTTGATCTATTCACATACACTTGCCTTTTACTAAATCGGATCACTGACTCCTCTAGGTTACTATTGTCTACCCTGACTGGCCGCAGCTCTCCAAAGTCTCAAGAGGACTTCCCCAAAACTTCCTTTAAACGGAGATTCCAAGATGTGAACCTGGGACCTTCTGCATGTAAAGCAGGTACTTCTACCATTAAGCAACTACCCAGCCCCTTACTGCAGCTACTCAGAGGTGGAACACTGACTGGTTGAAGGCAGTAGAAAAGAGTCCAGTGGCGCCTTGAAGACTAACTGCTCACTGCTCATACCCTAGCACAAATTTTGGCCCCCGTCACACGGGAGGTTTTGCCTCACAAGAGGGATGGATCGGGGGCGCATCAAACGGGCGCAATCACACCGCAACATCTGGGAAGCGAAGCGCGCCCGTCCCCGATCCATCCTTTCCAGGGGAAAACGCACATTAAAAAAAAACCTAGAAAAGAGTACTACCTACCTGAAGCTCTGCAGCAATGGCGGCCGTGGGATCGTCGGTGCGCCCATTTC
>NW_015164680.1:212669-226826 GCF_001447785.1 Gekko japonicus
TTGGCTTCCCCCCCCCCCTCCGGCATCTGATCATGCCGGGCAGCAACTGCGCGGCGGCTCGGGGGATCTGTCTGATCTCGCCGCCGCACGTCTATTTTGCTGCAGCTCAGAAAAGCCATGCTTTGGCCGTGCTTTTCCCCCCCATGTGACCAGGGCCTTTGTTAGTCTTTTTGGTGCTTACTGGACTCTTTTCTACTGTACAGGCAGACTAACACGGCAACCCATCTTAATCTATCTCCATGGAAGGGTGAAGGCAGAGTCTTTGTATCTGCAGGATTGAGAAACCTTTGCAGCACAGAGATGCCTTTGACCACTAGTCCTTTTGGAGTGGATTCCCAAGTTGTTGCTATTTGGGTGGTTGTGGGAAATGGCCACAAGAAGAATGTGGCTTCATGAAGTGACTGACAGGTTGTTTGTTGATGCCACACCAGGCCAGCGAACCTGGATACACTCCAGAGACCTGCAGCCTTTTGTTGTTGTTGTTTCCATGATCTGTACAAACAAATGAATTTGCAAGGTCCCCATCACAATGGGCACCCCCAGAGAGATGTAGAAAGATAATCAGCAAGTTGATTATCTTCCCTGGAACAAAAACTGCTGGGCAGCAAGACAGCCTTCCCAACTGCCATACTCTTGCTTTGAAGAGAGGGAAAGGGGTTAATTACAATCAGGTGGCTGCCGACTACTGGGCACTCTTTGGTGGGATGTGAAAATCTGCCCGATAGATCGAAACCAATTTTCCCCTAATTCTTCTCTATGTTTATTCTTCCTACACAAACACACTTTGATAAATCATTGTTACGACGACAGAGGACATTAGCTTTTATCTAAGAAACCACACTTGGAAATCCTAGCAAGGAAGCACATTTGTGTGATTGAAAGTTTGTGTCTGTATTTTTATGTTATTTTATTTTGGGGAGTAAGGTGGATCCAACAGCAAACTCCACTGGAGCATCTGTCAGTTACCAGGGGAGCAACTTCCCACCTCGAAAGGGAGTTTTCCTTCCGCAGAGGGAAAGGTACAGGTAGAGCACATGGAGCTGGCAGTTTGCTAAGCAGATCCACCTGAAACTGTGCAACGCAAACTGGGGCGCTTGTCAGTTTGCTGAGCCAAAGTGAGCTGCCCACCCTGAAAGGGGATTCTTCCCCCAGAGGGAAAGACTCGAGTGAGGGTGTTCGGAACTGCATTTGCACTGAGAGAAAGAGAGAGTGCGTGACTTAGGCCCAAATGCTTCCTACTTTGGAGAAGGGGTGGATCAGTGAAAAGAGACAGAAGGTACACAGCCACAATATGACGTAATGAAAATGAACATGTAGCGATCCCCACTTAAAATTAATTGTGATACCCCACTCAAGGAGCCTCGTCAGTCACTGGCCATTTCTTGGGACACTGTGATGCTTCCAGATAGCCATTGATTAAGTCAGCTTATGTCAGTTGATAGAAATGAGGGCTACACGGAATCCAAAATCCTACAGGAAAGACTCAAGCTCCCTCCCATCAAACAAAGCAATTGCTTAATTTATCCCCAGCTGATTAGCTGTGACACCAAAGACAACCCCTTGGTACAGTGTGCATATGCAATCTGAATGCTGAAAGCAAAAACGCCAGAGAAGCTCCCCAACCACAACTCAACTCTGTCTGGAACCTCCTGTGGCCATCCTGCTCATGAATTCCATATGCCCAAAGAGAAGGAACACCTTCCACCATCCATGAGTTAACAGGAACACTCCAATAATTAAATTAACAGCAATAAGACACTCCCTGGTGCACAGTCTGGTAAATATCAGATCTGTTTCTCTTCCAGGATGAAATACTATCCAGAGGAAGCTCTCCTGCAGGGCTACAAATTCATACTATCAAATATGTACACAGAATGGCCAGTCACGTGCCGGCCCACACCACAATGATTGCTGCAAAAAGAATGAAATAAAAATTGAAACCACAAACCTGGCTGCAATGTGCAAACCAGATCTGTACCATTTATAATCCCCGGAACTGACTGCAAAATACCAGGGCTGTTATTATGCTTCACAGACCTTGACCTAGTGCCTCAGGACCCCCTTGTGGCTATTTGAAAGGCCACGTGTGGCTCTTCGAAGTAACATTAGCACAATGGCACCCATCCCATGTTGCAGGAAAGTGGGACAATTTCTTACAAATTGGGATAATTTCATCATTGCTAAGGGCCCAAGATAAAACTAACAGGTTTGTTTTTTAAAACTCAACACATGCATCGTGTCCATGATGATTATATCAAAGTTGTAGAGAGGTAGGGAAGAAGAAGAAGAGATTGGATTTACCCCCCACCCTTCATTCAGAGTCTCAGAGTGGCTCACAATCTCCTTTCTCTTCCCCTCCCCACAAGAGACACCCTGTGAGGCAGGTGGGGTTGAGAGAGTTCTCTCAAGAACTGGCCTTGAGAGAACAGCTCTGAAAGAACTTATGACTGACCCAAGGTCACACCAGCAGCTGCATGTGGAGGAGAGGGGAATCAAACCCGGTTCTCCCAGATTAGAGTCCGCGCACTTAACCACTACACCAAACTGGCTCTCTTTCAGAAACACCACTCTTGGATGCTAGCCCGTGAAGCAAAACTCCTTGCAAGTAGAAAACTTAGCACCAAGAGAGGTCCTAACCAGCCCTTCTCCTGCAGGACTAAACCTGAAAGGAACTTTCACCATTTCTTTTTTACATCCAGTTCTGGAGAACTCAAAAGCTTGTGCACTGTTTTATGTCATAACTTTGACGTCCAAGCCCTTCCCCTCACTTCAGATATGGAAAGGCTGGCTAAGGTACAACAGCAGAGGGGAGAGATGATCTCCTCACTACCTACACAATCTATGTACCCAATCATAGCTTCCTTTGCGGTAATTAAAAGGGTTATATTATAGTTATGTGTTACTGTTTGTGTATGTTGGAGTGCACAGGGAATCTAGTAGTCATGCGGCTTTTTTGGTTGATGGGAATGGCAAGCGAAGCTTTCTGTGATCCCCAGAGTCATCACCACTGCCTTGAACCCTGCATCGGCAATCTCAGATCTACAGGCAGAATCCTGATCGCTTTTCGTCAGCATCGCAGCTGCTTCTTTGAGGAAAGAGAACAAACTGGTTGTGGCACCAGGAAAACCTGGGGGACAGGGACAAGTTTGCCAGCATGATCCCAATGTATAGCGTCATTTCTGCGGCAAAACCAGAAGTGATGTCATAGTGTCACGGCAATGCTCTATGATTTGGCCAAAGCCAGATGGTTCAACCAACAAGGCCACTTCCGTTTTTTCACTGAAAGTGACACCTTGCATTGGCACTGCATCAGAGAGCCCCACCCCCGCCAGACTGTGAATCGGTGGCAGGGAACAGGAGCCAGTGCCAGGAGGCCCCCCGCTCTAGCGGGAGACCTGCCTCCCCAGTGGTACATCCGGCCTGATGAGAGCCACACAAGTCGTAGCACGCCAGATAGAATGCCAGCTCATCCACCACCAAATGCCTGCTTTTGTTTCTTGCCTGAGACATCTGGAGAGCCAGAATGAATGGCTGGTTGCCTATCTTTGGCAGGATGGATCACAAGCTGTCCAGGATTGCTTAAAGCTAGCCTCAAGTGATGGCATCATCATCTCCTTTCAGAAAACACCCCTTGCCATCTTCCCATTCCAAGCAGGATGAGTTGTCCTAAACAAATACCGCCCTCACAAAACAAGAAATGGCAGGACTAGGAATGGAACAGAAGGAGGCCTGTATGACCTGTGACCCGCTCCATCGAATGCAGACCACAAGCCAGTCACGTATGGTGGTGCGGAAAGTGCTTGACAACCTTCAGTCCCTGTTTCGGTCTTCCCAGGCTGACTGCAAAAGCTGGCCTAATGAGCCCCTGGTGGCCCTCGACGTATGGCTGGTGGGCTTTGTTCAGCTTGGTGGGTCAGAAGCCGTGCAGGCCTGAAAGCCAAATCACACCCGTCGCCTTTGTTTGTTCTCCTTTCCCTCTGAAGAACTCTCAGCAACAACATTTGGTATTACCGAGTGAGGCCGAAAGTTCTTTAAAACCAAGGAAAAGTACAAATTGTTCTCTTCGCTGGCAGGAGATAGTCCGTTTAGATGGTAGAAACTAATTACCATGGAAATTAAATCAGCCATGGAAGCTTCTCGCCTTCTGTACTCTTCAGCCAAGATACAATCTGGCTCGCGAAGATTCTCCAGAAAGGAGGAGGGTGGCTTTCTTCACAGTCCAACCCCTGCTCCAAAGGACCCTGCCAGGTGCTCCATGGGATATTCCCTCATGTATTGCAGCTAGCGTCAGATCAGTATCCCTCTCGGTAGCCCAGCTAAAAGAACATTTGTGCTATGATTCATACAGCTTTCCCTTTCACTTGGATAAGTGAAGTTGTTACTGTAATAACTGAAAAGCTGTGGCCCGCATTTTGGTTGGTTATTCCAAATCAGTTTGTGAAATTCAGTCCCATCACACTTCTGCCTCCTTGACTTCCCTAGTGCCTTGACTCCATGCCCCATAATCATTCTCGCTCTCTTGTGTGCACGCACACGCACACACACACGCACGTATAACCCAACAGACCAAAGATTCTCATATTCAAATGGTCGAAGGTATTTTGCCAGCATGACCCTCCATTAGGCTTGCCAGGCATGATGTCACTGCCAGACAAACCCCAGAAGTGATGTCACAACCCTTTAGGAAGCAAGGGAAATGCCACGGGAAAACCATCGAGTTTTTCACAATTCCTAGAGGGGTGTGATGTCACTTCTGGGTTTTACCCAGAAGTGATATCATGTCATCAGTCTGCTGACCATTTTTTTTTAAAAAAATCTCCCCCCTTCACTCTGTGCAATGGCAGGAAACAAGAGGTGGGTGTGGTCAATTCCCCACCCCCTGCTGGGGACTAGCAACCCTACCCTCCATCCACCTCCTTGACCCCCTACCATATTTACCCACAAGGAAGACAACTCTAAATGTAAGATGAGCCCCCTATAATGGTTGCACACAAACGACTTTTACTACTGTACATAATTGTACCTTGTGTGTAAATGTAAGATGACGCCCTCTTTTTATTGATTGCACGCATGGGGAATAAACACAGTCATCCTTGCAGTATTTCTCTCATGTCCTTGCTTCTTGATACATCTTACTTTTCTACTATTCTTCAACCACAAAACCCCTCAAGGAGGGGCAGTCCTAGCCACAGGACACCTGGGGCAGCTGCCCCAAGCTGGAGGGGTTCAACCACCCAAGACCCCACCGCTAATGGAGGGGGAAGGAAGAGGAAGAGTGGGCAGGCAGGCTTCCACCACCACTTGTGTCCATCTCCTCCATCTCTTAGGTAGCCAGCCTGGGAATAGCCGCATGCACCTGGCCCTTCGGGGGCCCAGGCAGCAGCCTTGCTTGAGCCATGGGTGGGCCCCAGTAGAGGGGTGCTGCAGATTCTTCGGCCTCATCCTGGACTTTTGCCCAGGACCCCAGAATCACTGAGATCACCCCTGGCCTCAAGCCACTTGCTCCTTACCTCCCTCCCCTCTTTGTGTGCCTGTCTGTCCCCCTCTTCTCTTTGATTTTCTGTCCTACAGCCTCCTCCCTAGGCTCGTGCCTAGGATGGGGCCAGTGGGCACGCTTCCCTACCTGGAGAACCCAATTTATCTCCTCTAATTTTTTTTAACTTAATTTTTTTATTTTACCTTAGCAAGCATACAACAAGCATATATTGTACATTCTATAGGCAGGGCTTTTTTTGTAGAAAAAGCCCAGCAGGAACTCATTAGCATAATAGGCCACACCCAATAGCAGAAACTCATTAGCACATTAGGCCACACCCCTGACAGCACCACTCATTAGCATATTAGGAGACACCCACATGTTACCAGAAGTGTGGTCATCCAGCCACACCAATCTTTTGCTTCTTATCCTGTTTACCTTATTTGTTGTCAAAACCCAGAGCTTTTTTTGTAGCAGGAACCTCTTTGCATGTTAGGCCACACACCCCTAATGTAGCCAATCCTAATGAGTTTCTGCTGTTGGGTGTGGCCTATTATGCTAATGAGCTCCTGCTGGGCGTGGACAACTCGGGAGCCAGCCGGAACTCCATTCCTGTGCATTCCTGCCCCAAAATAGCCCTGTCTATAGGTAACCGAATTTACAATTACCAAGAATCGAACAAAGGAAAGAAACATTGCAGAAACAATGGTTTCCGGTGTTAGAATACTTGATGTGAAGTTGCACATTAAAAGAAGTGGTGCAGTCAAAGCAATATTATATTACCACATTTTTAAACTGTCAATATTATCAGATTAATTATACCTCCTCTAATTTTTAAAAAATAAAACACAGGATTTCAAAATTTTTGACATGACAATTTCCATTCCTCTCCGCCATCCCTGAAAAGTGGTATCGCTCCAAACTCTACATGCCTGACCCAGCTCACTGCCAGCTTAAGTTCCCCCTAGCTCAGGGTAAATTGTTCTCATATCTAAGTGATCCTGAGAGAAATTATCTCTGTTGTTGCCATAACATTGAGCATTGCAAGGTGCATAAATGGGGTGAGGGGTAGGTTCAGGAAGTTAGTATTTAAGGGAGAGGCTCCTTGGAAGATGGTAAGCATCTGTATATTTAGGGTTGCCAACCTCCAGATGGTGGCTGGAGGTGTCCTGGGATTACAACTGATCTCCAGGCTATGGATATTGTTCACCTTGAGAAAATGGACACTTTGGAAGGTGGACTGTATGGCATTATAGCCCACTGAAGTCCCTCCCCACCCCAAACCCCGCCCTCCTCAGGCTCCACCCCCAAAAAATCTCCAGGTATTTCCCAACTTGGAGCTAGCAACCCTATGTATGTATGTGTGTATATATATATCAATAAAAGATTAAAAACCATTTTTCAGAAGCTTCAGAATATAAGCATGGATGTTCTCTTTCAACATACTTCTGACAGTAACAATTTACAGCTAAGGCTGTCAATGACAGGACATTTTGCAGGCCATTCATTCATAAGGTCACCAAAAAACATTTAGATCTTTGGGTTTAGAAACAGTGGTGTGAAAAACGCTCTCCACAGGACCCTGGGGGCAGGAATTTGTGTGGTAGCCCCTCTCAGAGACACATATCTCTCTGTGAGGATAGCCAAGGATCTGTCAGAGGCAACATTGCTGGCTGCACCATCAGCTTGGATACCAACTTCCTCACCAGCCACACTGAACTGTCCTGAATTGTTTCATTAATGTCTATGCCAACATCAGGTCCATGCCAGTATTCTGGTTTCAGTTTTCAGGTTTAAAAGCAGTGTTATCAGCCCTGACCTGGATAGCCCAGGCAAGCCCGGTCTTGTCAGATCTCAGAAGCTAAGCAAGGCCGACCTGGGCAAGTACTTGGATGGGAGACCTCCAAGGAATACCAGGGCCAGGATGCATAGGCAAGCAATAGCAAGTCAACTCTCTGAAATGTCCAAGCCTCACTTGGGGTCACCAAAAGTCAACATGACTTCCAGGCATACACAGACACACAATACTCACGAAAAACAACCCAGTGTATTAGCAGGGCAGAATTTTTTTTCAAAAAAAAATCCCGGGTTGATGCGAATATTCTTTTTGCCCTTTTGTGTGCCATTGTTTTGATGAGCCATCTTCACCAATGCTTCCTTCTATTTCCTGGATTAATCACATGGGAGATTCTAGCCAACCAGGGTAATACAGTGAGAAGAATGATGCCACAACACTGTGAAGTCAGTCAGATTTTGCTGCATAATCTATCACATTTTTATCCTGCCCTTTCTCCAGGAAGGTTAGGATGGTGTACATCAGGGGTCCTCAACATTTTTGAGCCTGTGGGCCCTTTCGAATTCTGATACAGGGTAGTGGGCACAACTACAAAATGGCTGCTGCAGGAGGTGGAGCCAACCATAAAATGGCTGCCATAAGAGGCACAGCCAAACGAGGAGGAGGAGGGGATGATGATGATGATGATGATGATGATGAAGATGATGATGATTGGATTTATACCCCACCCTTCACTCGGAGTCTCAGAGCGGCTTACAAACTCCTTTCCCTTCCCCTCCCCACAACAGGAACCCTGTGAGGTAGGTGGGGCTGAGAGAGCTCTGACAGAAACTGCTCTTTCAAGGACAGCTCTGACAGAACTATGGCTTGCCCAAGGTCATCCAGCAGCTACAAGTGGAAGAGTGGGGAATAAAACCTGGTTCTCCCAGATTAGAGTCCACATACACTACACCAGACTGGCCATGTCCATAACTCTAACAGTAACTCTCCAACATTTCATGGAAAAGCTGCCTATAACAAGATGCCTTTAAAAATGAACACATGGTTTAAAAAATATTTTGTTCTATAAACACAGCTTACCTTCAGTCACACACAGCAAAGATTCTCGTGCTGTGGTGGCTGCTGCCGCCGCTGCCAAAACAACATTTTAAGATCTGAAGAAACTATTGGCTCTCTGATGACTAATCAGAAGCCCTGCTGGGCGAAAGCTCCCTTGGCACTTTCTAGAAATGCTTAGTGGGCTCCAGGAAAGGTGTCAGCAGGTGCCATGCAGCCCCTAGGCACCATGTTGGGGACCTCTGAAGTACAGGGTTCTTCTTCCCTCCTCATTTTATACTCTCAAGAACTCTGTGGGTGTGTTCAGACAAGCCATTTAAGCCGGCATAAACTGCTCTGGTTGGAACCGGAGCAGTTTGATCCAGAAGAAACGTGATCACACTCACCTCCTGACTGCACAGCACATCACGATATGCCCGTTCACACTACCGACGCGCAGTAGTGCACGTCGGCATTAAAAAATTTTTTTTACATTTTGCACATGCACATAAGCAGCCATCCACAGAGTTGAGATCTTCGCGAAGGCGCAGAACACCCCATCCCAAAAAACGTGCCCTAAAGCGAAGACTTCCCTTTAAACTTTTACAGTGAAAAGGGCCTCTGTGAGGTCCCGGACTCGTCCGCAGCCTAAAACTAAGCATCTTTTTTTGTTTTGTTTTACAAACGCCAGGGCGAAGCTTCACCCAAGCGCACATCAAGGAAGCTTAAAAAAAATGGCGGCCGAAAAGCGGAAGCCTCGGGCTTCCGAACGGAAGTGGCTCTACACCAGCGGAGAGCGATCAGACGGGGATAATGCAGCTTGAACCGGGGCACTCAGGATACCACCACTTGCGGACCTAGTAGAATACACCAGTTTAAAAGGTGTTTGCAATGGTTAGGGATGGAAGGCAGATGTTGGCTGTGTGATCACGCGTAAGTACTGCGATTCTAACCGACTCATATACTGGCTCGTATACCCCGTCTGAACTAGGGTTCCCAAGTCAGTTTCTCTTCGCAGCTGTGGCCCGGCCCCCAGCGTGCCCGGCATCATCACGTCACATCTGGCTGACGTGGGTGGGGTTCCACGGCGGCGGAAATCGGGCCTCCAAAGCGAGGGATTATCCGCCCCCCAGGGGGACTTGGCAGCCCTAGTCTGAACATACCCTGTGAGGCAGCTGAGGATGAGAGTGTGTGGCTGATCCGAGGTTCCCCAGTGAACTTCTTGTCAATTTGAATCTGACTCTCCCCAGTCCTAGACCAACATTTTAACTATTAACCACCCAGGACTAAGTGGAATAACAAAAAGCTGTCAGAGAAGCCCCCAAAAAATATTCAAACAAGATGCCAGTTGGTCTGTCACCCTTGAAAACTAACATACTTCTTGATTCGAGTTCATCAGGTGTCTAAAGCAGACAGGGAGGATTCACACAAGTTCAAGTTCAAGTCAGCTGGGCAGGAATACTTTCCCTTTTTGCTGAATTCTGTACCAACCGAACCTGAGCCTTCGGGACAAATGTAGAATATGGAATCGACCCCCTCAAAAAGGATTAAAAAATCTCTGGACCAGCAACCAGGGGACACAGCAATCTTCTACTTAGCAGGAAAGCTGTGCTTACTCGAAATGGTCTCTCCTGAAGGGCGTGCCATCTCAAGATTATTCTTGCACTCCCCTCGTGTTCCACAGGCAGCACGCAAACAATTCCCCTTTGAATCCCTTCCCAGCTATTGTTCAAATGTCAGAGCTGCTTCATTTAGCGCTCTGCCTCCGCAGAGAAGCCATTACCCTCCAGAGCTGTCAGCACTTTATTCTCATTCATCTCGCGGTCCAGTAATTGCTTTACAGTTGGCCCTACCTATATGCAACACTATCAGCTGTTGGGTGAATGACTGCAGTTGGAATTTTTTCCAAGTTACTTATTAGAGCTGCCAGCCTCCAGGTGAGACCTGGGGATCCCCCGGAATTACAGCACACCCCCAGATTACAGACATCAGTTCCCCTGGACAAAATGGATGCTTTGGAGGGTGGACTCTGTGGCATTGTATGCCACCGTGTCCCTGTCCTCCCCAGGCTCCATCCCAAAATCTCTAGGAGTTTCCCAGCCTGGATCTGGCAAAAACTAGCCCCCCAGTTATTATTAAAAATAAAAATGGGGGTGGGAGAATTATATTTATATACTCCATGAGGCTGGTTTGCTCAGAACAGATGATAAATACTGTTTTTTTTTTTGTTTTTTTTTTGGGTGATAACTACTTAATCATCTTTTTGAACTGCCCCATCTTGGACAGTTACAATTCTTGAAAGACTGTAGCAGCCCAAAGCTCTTTGTCTGGTTGTTACATGTATGAGTTGCCGCGGAATGTTCTCCAGAGTAAATCTGAAGCTGCCTGGGCAAAACATCTGAGAAACTGAAAAGAAGCCAAAAGGGGGGAAGGGAAGAGTTTTGATGACACTCACGGCGTTTCTTAGAGGGCTTCTGTCCATTTCTGTTAAATAAACCCAGAACATCTGCAGATGAAGTGCGAAGTTTTCAGGAAATCGTTAGGGGGGAAATAACAAAATGGAAAAGAAGATTCAGAATAACGGTTTGGTGTTCAAGGTCTGGCAACGACAGGTGAGAAGTGACTTTGCAAATGAACCTGAGGTTCCCACTTTTGTCTCAGACCAGACGGTGGCCCTCCGCCCTCAGTGGGCACCTTCCAGATTAGAAACAAAAGGCAAACATGGTATGGGCCCCCTCGTGCACATGTTTTGCATTTCACCAGTTTAGGATGTCCACGAGTCACTTTCCTGTGACTTTTCTTGAGATTGTTTTATTTATAAACGCAATAATCACTGCTAATGTGAAGACGTGTTGTTCAGGAAGGCACATATGGGGATGTCAGAAGGCTTACGATACCTTTGGGGACATCTGCCGAGGGTGGATTATTCTGCCTCGGACTATTTTCTTCTGTATTGGACCACTGTGGCTCTTTGTGCTCATCAGCCCTCATGATTTAAGACTGCTTTCAGTCTTGTGCATTTCCCCTTGTGCATTTCAGCCAATCGGGTTGAAGATCAAAATGCAAAGGATGCAGGTTCATCCTTCCAGTGACTTTCCACTGACAAATATGGATAATCATTGTTCAGACTTTGTGTTATAGAGACTGTGTCTATCACTGATTATTCATTGCACAACTTATGCATTGTTGCAATATTTTAAACAATTATCCTACTCTTTTGGGAGGTAGAGAGTTGAGAATCTAATTTTGGTTTACCTTTCCTCCTTTCTGGCTTAACTCATCCAAATGCAAGGTAGAGAAACAGGTGCAGCTTCCCTGTGCTAACCTATTAAGCCAAACATTGCATAGCCTTTGACATCCTGGAAACAGAATCTTTGCAACACTGAAGATTAGAGGAACCAAAATGGCATATAACTTGGATTGGGTCTCCAGGAATTTCCTGGAGAAGTTGGCATAACAATGTCTGACTGCCAAACAGGTTTGCTGAAAAATTCATGGCATCCTCAGTTATAAGAAGAAGAGTTGGATTTATACCCTGCCCTTCATTTGGAGTCTCAGAGCGGCTTACAATCTCCTTCCCTTCCTCTCCCCACAACAGACATCCTGTGAGGTAGGTGGGAATGAGAGAGCTCTAAAAGAACTGCTCTTGAGAGAACAGCTCTGAAAGAACTTGTGATCAACCCAAGGTCACCCAGTTGGCTTCATGTAGAGGAATGGGGAATCAAACCCGGTTCTCCAGATTAGAGTCCACCGCTCTTAACCAGAACAGCAAACTAAGCAGAGTCAAGATAACTTAGTCTTACTCCAATATTTCGAAACTTTAAATGGAACTCTGAGTGGAGTTTCAGTCATTTTGGGTCTATTCCTGAACAGCTAGATGGTTACTTTTATTAATGCCCTGACACACGTCAATGTGGTGTCCACCAGAAGTAGGGGGGGTACTTCCCCCCCCCCCAGGAATCCTAAATTTACTGTTGTTTTAATGTACTCTGACACATACACACTTCTAATTAAATAGCTAAAGTCTACAGGGATCTTTGCCCTTGCCCAACCCCAAATGATTTCTCCTGATGCCCTTGCATGTCAAGATTAAAACTTAATACTCCTTGACATTTGACCCACCTTTTAAAGCTGCCCCAGATGTGCTCTGTTGTCATGATGAAGTAACCTCAAGACCAATCGCTATGCTTCAAATGTCAACCATGGTAGGATGTTTCACTACGTAAGAGCCGAGTTTCCCTTTTAAAAAGAAAATCCTTAAATGGATGGTTTGGTTAAAACGTTTTTGGTTTTTGTGGCCTGAATCAAAAAGAACCTGGCCTGCATCAACACGAAACAAGCACAAAGTGATCTGTAGAAGCTTCTGAGGGACCCCAAAGAACACACCTGCCTGCTTGTTTACTTTTCTCCTTCTGATCCAGCAGAACTGTTTTGTTTTCTTACAGGCCAAGGATTAGGCCTGGGTTGTACGTTGCCTTGGAGGGTCTCTTTTTCAGCATACTTGTTGAAGTCACCAACTGCCGAGTGGGGCCTGGAATTCCCCTGGAATTACTACTAATCTCCTCTAGATTGGTTCCCCTGGAGGAAATGGCAGCATTAAAAGATGGACTATATGGACTTACATCCCTTACGAGCGCCCTTCCCTCTTCCCTCTCCAGACACTGCTTTCAAATCTCCAGGAATTTCCCAAGCTAGAGTTGGCAACCCTACATTCCCTTCCAAAAGGCAAGTTCTTAACCATGAGTTTCCTGCTTAAGGAATGAGCCTTTCCCTGTATTCACTTTCCGTGGATCTGGCTTGACCTTACAGCTGGGGGCTCAGAGGCATCTGTGCTAGGATGCTGTCTCACTGGTGTGGCCTCTTGGATCAGTTTTTCTCTCTTTGTCACTGGAACGTCCGCCTGCCAAAAGGTTGTTGTAATCCAAAGTGGAAATGTATCATTCTGTCTTACGCACATCAGCATCTTTCCAGTGACAGCTGCTGCCTGCTGGAGGGAGACACACGCTGCTGGCAGGCCCAGGGACACCCGGTCAGATAGAAACCATCTTAGCTAGGAAAAGGAGTGTAATATGGAGACCTTTGCTTCTCCATTATAACGTCAAAATCCTGGTGCTTGCAGGTTCATAAATGTGGTAGTTGTTGCAGCAAAGACCCTTTTCAGTGGTATCATCAGTCTCTGGAGTCTCACACTCTGACGTAGGCCCCTGGAGGGCACAGAACAACTGGAAGAAGGCCCAAATGTTTATTCTTATTTATTTTTATGTGCTTTTATCCCACCCTTCCTCTAAGGAGCATCAATAGCATATTTTAATTTCTCATAAAATGTCCCAGGAGATGCCAAGCTTCCCCAGGGGTCGTTTCGTAGAAAAAGAGCTAGGGGGACTCATTAGCATAACTCATTAGCATATGCCACACCCCCTGACGTCACCGGAAGTGTGTCATAAGGCCACACCCCCTGACGTCACCGGAAGTGTGTCATAAGGCCACACACCCTGCCCCCAACGGTCCCGGCCGACGACGCCGGCCTTGCAGCTCCACTGCTGAGCCCCATGAGGGGCCCGGCGGTGGACCTGCAAGGCCGGCGGGAGTGCAAGGAAGCCCCGCGAAGGCCCTCCCTGGCCCCAGGCAGGCAGGCAGGGGTGGGGAGAAGCAGGGAGGAAGCAACTTACCCTCCCTCTTCTCCTGCCTCCTCCTGGCTGAATGAGGGCTGGAAGCGGGGCAGCCGGAAGCAGGGGGCAGGCTTTGTCATGTGCCCCGCCCCCCGTACCTCACCCGGGGGAACTGCGATCCCCCGCGATCCCCCCCGAAATGACCTCTGAGCTTCCCCCAACCTGTCATATAGACAACTAAG
>NW_015164680.1:227257-227373 GCF_001447785.1 Gekko japonicus
GGATGGGTGTGCCAGCAGCACACCGCAAATGCCTGTGTGGGAGAGGCAGAGCTTGCCTATGAAGCCTCTCCTATCCATCCCTCAATGGCTGGATGACAACCAGCCTGGCCAATCAT
>NW_015164680.1:235248-332471 GCF_001447785.1 Gekko japonicus
CCCCCCCGGAAAGGAACCCCCCGGCCGGGGGGGGTTTTTTTCCCCCCCCCCCCCCGGACGGGAGGCGAAGCGGGGCGAGGGAGCGCTGTTCGCGGGCATTCCGGCCGTCGGGGGTGGGGACATGTCCCCCTCCACTCCCCCCCCGCGTGTTGTTGCCGCTGCCACCTGGCCATTAGCCGCGCCCACCCGTCTCCCTCCCTCCCGGGGTGATGTGTGTGCGGCGCGTGCGCGCTTCGCGCGCGCGCACTCATTTCGGCCCCCCTATTTTCCACAGGGCCCCCCCACAATAAAGGGTTTAGCTACGGCCCTGCTCCTCATGATTCTAGATCAAATCAAGCCTGAACTCACCTTAGAAGCTAAAACGACTAATCTGAGGCTATCGTACTTTGGTCACATTATGAGAAGGCAAGACTCACTGGAAAAGACAATAATGCTAGGAAAAGTTAAAGGCAGCTGGAGAAGTGGGAGACCCAACATGAGATGGATTGACTCAGTAAAGGAAGCCATGAGGGGCCTCCATTTGCAAGGCCTAAGCAAGGCTGTTAATGATAGGACATTCTGGAGAACATAAATTCATAGGGCCACCATATGTCAGAAGCAATTTGATGGCACTTAACCAGACACACACACTCTGTTTAGAGCAACAAACCTCAACGTAGTAACCACAGTGCCTGCCAATGCATTTCTGGGCACACACATCTTTCTTCCCCAAAGCAAAGAGCCAGTCCTGACCTTGCTCTACCTCAGTGAAACAGGAGAAGGGCCCAGATGGCTTCACCTTTGTGTTTGCCTGGAGCACCTATTTGGAAACAGCTGCCTCCATTGGAATAGGATGCTTAGTTTAGAATGCTACAGTTTTTGGTGACTGGCTTCTACCAGCATGACAGCCATTGTGTGCTCATTCCCTGTCCTCAAAAATCCAAAAGTGCCTACACGCTTGAGATGGTTGGGGACTTATGGCAGAGTATCCAGTGGAGAATGCATTAAAAAATTTTTTCCCAGGGGTTGGATGCACTGGTGCAGAGCTTTCCTTATATTCTTATATGGCAGTAATGAGACGATGCTCATCAGCATAGATACCTTTAAAGGGGAGATCTATCTGTGGCAGTTAACTAGGGTACCAGCACTGGCTTGGGAAATCCCTGGAGGTTTGGGAGGTGGAGCCTGGGGAACGCAGGGTTTGGGGAGGGGAGGGACCATGGAGTCCTCCTTCCAAAGCAGCCATTTCCTTCAGGGGGACTAATCTTTGTCATCTGGATCTAATAGCGGGAGATCTCCACACCCCACCTGGAGGTTGACAAGCCTGCAGTTAATGCCTAAAAATGGCTATGATATAGAATCTTCAGGTGCAGTGTAATAATATTTATGGGATGGGACAACTATCTATAGGGGTGAACCCTGCTTGTAGGCTTTCATAGGCACCTGGTTCAGTCATGGTAGAGGTCTAGGGGGACATCTGGACTGATACTGCAGAACTTTCCTAGTGTTCTTAAATATGGTAGCAAGCTTTGGCCACTGCCTGGAAAGACTCTCTGAAGAAATAACCCATTCAAAGGATAACATGGGCCCCGATCACACGGGGGGGGGGGAGCACGGCCAAATCGCAGCTTTTCTGAGCCGCAGCAAAATAGACGCGCGGCGGCGGGATCAGACAGATCCCTCGAGCCGCCGCACAGTTGCTCCCCAGCACGATCAGATGCCGGGGGGGAAGCCACGGAACGGAGAGCGAGGCAGCCAGCTGCGCATGTGTGCGCATGCGCAGTTTGGCCAGGAGCCTCGAATGCTGCAGAAGACGGGTGCACTGGTGATCACACGGCCACCCTTGTTGTGGAGCTTCAGGTAGGTAGTACTCTTTTCTAGGGTTTTTTTATGCACGGTTTCACCTGGAAAGGATGGATCAGGGACGGGTGCGCTCCGCTTCCCAGATGTTGCTTTGTGATCGTGCCCGTTTGATGCGCCCCCGATCCGTCCCTCTTGCGAGGCACAACCTCCCATGTGACCGGGGCCAAAATTTGTGGTAGGGTGTGAGCAGTTAGTCTTCAAGGCGCCACTGGACTCTTTTCTACTGCCTTCAACCAGTCAGTGTTCCACCTCTGAGTAGCTGCAGTAAGGGGCTGGGTAGTTGCTTAATGGTAGAAGTACCTGCTTTACATGCAGAAGGTCCCAGGTTCACATCTTGGAATCTCCATTTAAAGGAGGTTTTGGGGAAGTCTTCTTGAGACTTTGAAGAGTTGCGGCCAGTTAGGGTAGACAATAGTAACCTAGGTAAAGGTAAAGGTTCCCTTGCTCGAAAGCCAGTTGAATCCGACTCTAGGGTTGTGCTGCTCATCTCTGTTTCAAAGCCGAAGAGACAGCGCTGTCCTTTACCCTTTAAGTGTATGTGAATAGATCAAGCTGCCTTGTACCAAGTCAGACCATTGGTCTATCAATATTGTCTCCAGTGCCGCTCTAGAATCTCAGACCGAGATCTTTCACCTCTTCTGCTACCTGATCTTTTTTAACTGAAGGTTTGCCCCCGATCCGTCCCTCTCGCGGGGCAAAACCTCCCGTGTGACCGGGGCCATGGAAGAAGTGTTTGGTGAAAAGCCCAGTCAAAGAAAGTGGAGAAATATGTATGAGATGTAAGTGGGCCTTGTTTAGGTGCAGGGAATACGGATGCATGATGTGTAGGGAATAAGGATGCATGATGTGGTTTCTTCATCTCCTGGGCTCCTGATCGGCAGTATAGTCAGATTATCAGTTTAATTTATTTGTTTGTTTGTTCATTCGATTTATACCCTGCCCTCCACGTCGAGGCAAGCTTTTGCAATCTGCATCTCGGAATCTCAAAAATTCTTCATCTTAAACTGTAAGGAGGGGGTGGGAACTCAAGGGGTGTGAGGATCTTTCCTTTTCTGGTCTGGGTCCAGCCTACCTGAGGGACCGCCTTTCCCCGTATGTTCCCCCAAGAGCGCTACGGTCTGGGGCCCAGAATCTTCTAACTGTACCGGGCCCCAAGGATGCTAGACTGGCCGTCACAAGGGCTAGGGCCTTTTCAGTGGCGGCCCCCACCTGGTGGAATGAGCTCCCGGAGGAGATCCGGGCCCTGCGGGACCTGGTGCAGTTCCGCAGGGCCTGCAAGACGGAGCTCTTCCACCAGGCTTTCGGTTAGGGGCCGCCACTGCCCCCCCCCCGGCTACATACCATCTTGGGGGGGGTTAGGGCTTAGGGCTTAGGAGGCCGGGTAGAATCATTGTTAACATCTATTATCAATGCCTACTGGGAATGTTTGGACTGTGTTAGGGTTGTGGTCGCCCTCTCTGGGTTTCTGAGATTCTGGAATGATTGTAGTTACTGAGCACCTTAATTGTTTTATTGGTTTTAAATTGTATATATTGTTTTAACTGTATTAGAGTACTGATGTTTTATTAGCAAGCCTTTTCTTGCCTTGTTAGCCGCCCTGAGCCCTAGGGGGACGGGCGGGGTATAAATTTAATAATAAATAAAATAAATAAATAAAAATTCTGCTTTATTCTTTCTGCACCATCTGCTCTCTTGCCAAGAAGAAAGAAGAAAGAAGAAAGAAAGAAACACAGCCTTTCCCACGCCTATTCCAGTTCAATGCCATTCCTCTGACAGAGGAAGGAAGCAGCCCACCACCCACCTGAGATGAAAGGAAGCCACCTCCACCACATCCCATTGGTGGGGGAGCACAGGCTTTTGGGACAGAGGGATTATACACACACACACGTGCACAGGTAATTTATACTCTGCCTTTCTGCACAAGGAGCATGTAAAGCGACTGTAAACATGACGTAACTGCATACCCAACAACACCTCTGATTAAGGCAACAGCTGCAGTAACACAAAGCGAACCCATCCTCTTTGCAAACCGTCTTCCACTCATGCTCTTCTCTGAGCTTTGCCGGTCATGTTAGAAACTGCTTCTGTGCTCTGAGAAAAGCTCCATTGTCATATATTTGCAAAGGATCTTCTTATCCCTCACACGGAGGCCCTGGATACTAATGCTTGTAAAATAATTCTTTTCCATCTGGGCAACCTTGCTGGGTAATCACAAGCAGAAGAATCATCATACATCAGGGGTCCCCAACATTGTGCCTGGGGGCACAGTGGTGCCCACCGAACTCTTTCCTGCTGCCCGCCAAGCGATTTTGGAAGGTGGGTGGGGCATTTAATATTTTGACTGGTCGCTGAATATTTGATTGACTGTGCAGAATTTTAAAGAAGAAGAAGAGGAAGAGAAGAGATTGGATTAATACCCCACCCTTCACTCAGAGAGCAGCTTACATTCCCTTCCCCTCCCCACAACAGACACCCTGTGAAGTAGGTGGGGCTGAGAGAGCTCTGAGAGAATTGCTCTTTCAGGGACAGCTCTGACAGAACTATGGCTTGTCCAAGGTTATTCAGAAGCTGCGAGTGGAGGGGGGGGGAATCAAACCCAGTTCTCCCCGATTAGAGTCCGCACACTTAACCACTACACTAAACTGGCTCTCATATTGCTTTGGCAACAGCTGCCACCCCAGCAGAAGGATCTTCTCTATGTGATTGAAAGTAAGCAGCGGCAACCATTTTCTCACTGGCTCCACCCCCTGCAGCAGCTGTTTTGAGGCAGCCATTTTGTGGCTGCACCCACCACACTGTATCAGAATTCTAAAGGTGCCCGCCAGCTCAAAACGTTGGGGAGACCTGTCATACACCATGCGTTGGAGCATGCTGAAGTTTCTGCTAAATGCCTCAGGTGGTTGGTTGGAGAAACTTGGGCAGGGATGATCTGGAAGGAATCAGTAAGGAACTGGAGGAGGAATTATGATGTTCTGAGACAAAGGCCAACACATTTAATTGAAGAGCTGTCAAAGTAAATTAACTGCTAGCGGGCAATTTAGTTCAATTTTCCTGTGAACTCAAGTGCCCACCAACAAAGGAGGCCTCCTACTGCAGCTCTGCATGAGTCACTGTCCAGTCCTTGCTTCCTCCCAATCAGCCCCTTCTGGGGGCAAGTAAATCTGCCACATCTTTGCATCAGATGTGTTTGAGTCAAACAATCAGTCAGAAACTTAGCAGAATGATCTGTCCTTTGAGGAGGCACATCCAGACCAGTAAATAATACAGAAACACTATTAGAGGGGGGGAATTCATCCAGAATAAGGATTTTACACACATCTGCAACATCAGGCAACCTCAATATTTATTAGCTGGCCAAGCCAGGTACAGCTATTTCCCTCTCCAAGAAGATGCCTCTGTAGCCAAAAATTGAAGTGCTTTGAATAGCAGACCCTTCAGAAAACCCTTGGCGTTTAATATTTCTCAGATGAAACCACCTATAATATATGGACTGTGGACCAGTAATCTTTCATGTGCAATTGACTGCTACTTCAGAATATCTCCAACAAACCTGCTCACCTTGACACAGTAGCTAAATGATGGCTTTTTCCAAAGACATATGCTGTAAATTCTGGGCCGTTAAAAAAGACAGTATTGTCTTGCTGTTGAGACAATGGCTGCCCAGAGGTTTGCAATTCTACTCACATTTCTGCTATTATTTTTCAAGAGTCGCATAAAGTTTTGCACTGAAAACATGTACTCTTGTACTTTAATCTACCTGTATATTTCATGATTCAGAGTGGAAATGTACTTCCTAATTTTGTACTCGCTTGCGGACGTGTCCTCGTGCAACTTGATGAACATGTATTGATCTACTCACAGAACAGTGTACACATTTCATACTCCTTTATCCCTCGTTTGACTGAGGAAAGGTTTTAGGTTTTATTTATTTAACTTGGACTTTTTAGTCCTCCAAGGAGCTCCAGGCAGTATACATAGTTCTCTCCCCTCTCTCATTTTATCTTTCCAATGATCCTGTGAGGTAGGTTACGTTGAGAGTGGGCGAATCTGCATCTGCCATTTGCTCTGCATTTTCTCAACACTGAGGAAAGGATGCAGCTCAAAACCACATTCAAATACTCTGGGACAATGCTGTATTGACTGCAAAGTCAGCCCTGGACGGCCATAAATCTATGCAGAAGGTACCATAAAACCCAATGATCAAAAAAGCGGCATGCAGTGTAGAAGTCCCATGATCAAAGAAAGTGAAAGCAGCATGCAATGCAAAGGGAAATTTCTGCTCCAACGTGGGTTTAATAAAACAACAGAGGGGAAAGCCAATGCAGAATCACCCAGTGTGTGACTGGCCCCAGCTCACTCAGTGAATTTCATGGCTAA
The DNA here is from genome assembly GCF_001447785.1 of Gekko japonicus. Taxonomy (NCBI): domain Eukaryota; kingdom Metazoa; phylum Chordata; class Lepidosauria; order Squamata; family Gekkonidae; genus Gekko; species Gekko japonicus. The sequence goes on from NW_015164680.1 coordinate 241,468, forward strand.
GTGAGGACTTGAACCTGAGTCTTCCAGGACTCGGTATATGATGCACTAACCACGAACAATGCTCCCTCTAAGCTGTAGAGTCTTTTGAGCAAAATTTCTACTATGTGAGCTATTGGCATTAAAGTTGTCAGTGAGTGATTTGCTCTGTAGCTATCCTTCCTGAGCTAAGACAAAAATGGGTGAGCCAGAGGCTTAAAAACTGTGATCTAGCTCACACTAACTCAGCTTAGAGGGAACACTGACCACAAACCAAATGGGCTGTTCCACTGTCAAGATGCCAGTCTGAGAGAACTTTTGCTATCCACCACCTGTGAAAATACTAGAGAACTCCAGGTGGCACCTGGAGATCTCCCACTATTACAATTTATCTCCAGGTTATCAAGGTCAGTTCCCCTGGAGAAAATGGCTGCTTTAGAGGGTGGAGTCTCTGGCATTATAGCCTGCTGAGGTCCCTCCCCTTCCCAAACCCCACCCTCCCCAGGTTCCACCCCCAAAATCTCCAGGTATTTCCCAACCCAGAGCTGGCAAACCTAGATCACCACAGTCTAATAAGTTGCACACCCATGCCTTTCAACCGAATTATTTATTCCATTTACACTTTATTTAAAATATTTCCATTTGTCCTTATCCACAAATGGATCCAAAGCAAGTAAGAAAAAACATTAAAGCCATAGCACAAACCCTCAAACAGCCTAACAAGAATTTTATACTATCTAAAGAGCAGGTCTAAAACCAGTTTCAGTCAGCAGCCTAAAAGCCTTCTGAAGTGGACTTCCAGGAAATGGGTCAGCGACGCGGGCGAGCCTCGGGACGCTCCCAAGTCTGCCCGTCCTTTCTTGTTTTCTTTGGAGCCCTCTGGTCCTCACGACCACCCGAGGTTAGGTAGCAGGAGACTTCCTTGGCTGCCCCTCAACCGGCGGGTTGAGGGGAGAGACCGAGTCGTCTCGATGCAGGATCAAGAAATGGAGTGAAACATGGCTGCCATGTATTCGCTACAGCTGTGACCACCCGTTTTTAGAGATTTGATTCTACAACAAAATTCAGCACATTACAATGAAGAGATGAACAAGCGTATGATCAAGTCAAAATGAAGAAGATTTGTATTTAAATACCCCTTACGGATATTTCCAAACTGGAGAGGAAAGCGGCGGCAAAGAGACATGGAATAAACATTGTTGCGGCATGGCGGGGGTAAGAACCAATTTTATCTGTTCGAACTATTGAGTTTCAAGAGCAATATTTTCAGAACAGTTGAGTGTTGTCTTCTTTTATGAAGTATTGAAAATTCAAAGATCATGGTGACAGAATATATGTGTGTTGGAGCAAGAAAATTGCATTAGTAGTGAATAATGAAGGGATAGATGAATACACAGCAATTGGAAACCTCACTTGGGAACAATTTCAAAAAATTCTGATAGATGAAATCCAACAAGCAGTTAAAACAGCTTGTTAGAATATTCCTGAAAGAATTTATCTTCAGATGCAGAAAATAACAAAGAGCAAATACAATTGCAACAGAGACTGGCGGAAGAGCAAGATTATTGCTATGAGAGGGAGTTACATGAAAAGCTGTTTGTATCTACAGAAAATGAGATTGAGGAGAGCAATATTAACAGAATATGTCGCACAAAAGAGTCTGCAACTTATGTGCCAGAACAGGAGAAAGCAAAAAGAATATCTCCTAACACTGCATCTGGAAAAAAGACTAAGATGGCAAAGAAAAAAGAACCAAAGAGACATGTAATGAAAATCTGTAAGAACAATAAAAGACTGACAACTGGTTTATGGAAATATAGAAAAGAAAAAGTGGAAACAAAACTTCATGTATACAAAAATAGAAGGCACCTAAATGAGATTGAAAAAAAGAAAGATGCTACAGAAAGATGGGGGGGGGAAGAGACAAGAAATGATGGTGTTAAGTATATTTTTTATATATGGTTTGGTAAGAATGAAATGGATTACACTGCAATTGTTATAATAGGAAGATGAGAGGCTAAATACTATTTGTAAATTAGTAATTTTCTTTTTGGCTCATTTGGAATGAAGCTGATTTCATTTTAATTGTTATAGTAGAAAAGATGAGACTTATTACAAGGGAAACCCTACAACAGGAAAAGGGGAAATTATATATTATTTGTATAAGCTATCCAAAGTTAATATTTTGCTTATCTTAAATTTTGCATCTCCTTTATTTTATGAAAGTTGGTAATTATGATTAATTTTGTTTCTATTTGGGTAGCTTTTATTAGTAATAGCACAGTAAAAAGATAGTAAACAGGAAAATAAGCAGTATTTCTGATACTCTTGTAGTTTGAAGAACTGAATAATGTGGGAATTGTAAAAAAGGGATTTTAAATTCTGGCTGCTAATGGTTCTAAGTAGAAAGTAAGATATGGACTACTCCAAAAGGTCATAATGGCTCTATAGATATGAAAAATGAGTAAGAACAACAGAATGTAAAAGTTAAGATAGTCTGTTCATTTGATATAAAATGTTGATAAACTTTATGCTTTATTATTGGAATAACTTGGAAGAACTTGAAATATGCGATGTGTAGAAAGTTGCTGATAATTCTGGAGGAAATCTATAATTAATCTGCTATTTCATGAATGGCTATTGTGATGTGCTAAAACAGTTTTTGTTTGTCTCATTTTGTTATGTTTGAAAACCAATAAATAGATTGTTTAAAAAAAGCCTTCTGAAGCAAGGACGTTTTCACCAAATTCCCCAAAAGCCATCAAGGAAAAATCTTGGCATTCACTTTACACAGGGCATCCTGCAGCTGAAGTACTACCGCCCCCATATCCTGAATTATCAAAATCTGACCCTTAAATGCATCTAACATGACTTATAGATTCATCATTCATTCCCCTGAGTGCTAACCCCATTCCATTGTTCCTCAAAGATGCTAGGAACTTCCAAGGAGTGGGATGTGGTGGCAGGCCAACTCTCCTATACAACTGCCAGCCCTCCAGAAGAGGGATCTGCTGGACATGAGTGACATCAACATGGGCTTAGGCAGAAGGGAGTGCTTAAAGCTGCTGACTCAGGAGCTGTCAGGTGACACAAGGAGCCAATGGGATTTTACTTGGCCTTTTAAAGCCACAGACTCTGGTCTGGTTCTTCACTCTGAGCATTCATGCTTACTGTAAAAGCCAAGCTGTTATTAAAAGGCTCTTTCTAGCTTGTCAAGATATCAGCTTGCTTGCCAGGGTGTGTCTAGCCTCAGCTATCCTTCACTACCTAGTAGGGTTGCCCGATCCCTCAGAGCAGCTGGCGGGGAGTGGGGGGGGTACACTTACTGGAAGCGGGGAGGAATACCAGAAATTAATGTGACATGCCTATGTGACCCGGAATGACATAGACACATCGGTGGTGACACTCTGGTTTTTGGACAAAACTCTATGGTAGAATTAGCTAATTCTACCATAGAGTTTTGCCCAACAACCAGAGTGTTGCCTCCCAACATCCCTGACCGTGCAGGGCTCTTTTTGTAGCAGGAACTCCTTTGCATATTAGGCGACACACCCCTAATGTAGCCAATCCTCCAAGAGCTTACAGTAGCCCCTGTAAGAAGAGCTCTGTAAGCTCTTGGAGGATTGGCTAAATTAGGGGTGTGTTGCCTAATATGGAAAGGAGTTCCTGCTACAAAAAGAGCCTGCTACATCACTTCTGGGTCACGTAGGCACATCGAATTAATTTCCAGCAGTCCTCCCTTTGGGGGGGTAATTCACCATGCTGGCCAGCTGCCTGGTGGTGGAGAGGTAGGGGCTGAAAGTGAGAGGCCCCCACCCACACTGGCCGGGGTCTGGCATTGCTACTACCTAGCCAACAGTGAACAGGCCTGCTAGATGTGGTTGTGTGGCTGTAGATGTGCCTCAAGGCCACCAGTCCAGTCCTGATCACAGGGTCATAACTAGGGTGTGGCCGATGGATATACTACCTCGTTTAGGGTTCTGTTTCACCTAATGTTGTGAACCTTCAGGTGGTGTACAAAGAGTGAAAAAGCAAACACAAACACTGTAATATCTTATTGCAGGTGCAAATTAATTGACTGATTTCAATATAACAAAATTCATAAATGATCACAATTGTTTGAAACATTCACAAGGTCCACCAAATATAAAGTTCAATATGCTGTTCCTTTGTAAATTTCACAACAAAAATTCTTAGAAATCACACAGCTGTGTAATGCGACAACAGACACATCTGGATTTTAGAAGGCCATTTCAAATCAAAAATTCTTCCTCAGGGCTGCCTTATATTTCACGTGCAGAAAGCTATTCATCAATTTTGTAGGCATGTGGTGGCTGGAAACCTCCTGAAATTACAACTGGTGTCCAGATGCCAGAGATCAGACTTTATTGTCGCCTGCCTAAACATATGACCTAAAACACGCCCAACACTTTCATGTAGCTGCAAGGGAAAATCACTAGAGGTGGGCAAACAGGGTTTAAGAACAAGTCATCAGTCTTTACTGCTCTTTTTGTTGATGAATTCCTGGGATTCCCTGAAATGCAATTGGAAAACCACTACCTAGATGCATTTCAGCCCAACTTATTGTTGAACCCAAGGCCTGGTAAAAATGAATAAATAAGGGACTGATAAACATACCAATGCCAAAACACGATTCCCAGGCACTGCATACTCCTCGAAGAAAGCAGATATTATACAGCGCAGTTGGGAATTGCATAGGGATTTCTGCCTGTTTACAGTTGTGCTGAGAGCCTGTTTTAAAATTGAAAAAAACGATGGCATGGCCATAGATAGGTGGAGTCATGGCATGCATCACTAGTAATGTGACAGGTACTAGCCGGTGGGTACCTGGGACACTCAGCAAACATATTCCACACAGCAATCAAGATCGCAATAGGTATCAGCAGGTGGAGAAATACTGTTTCCCCAATGATAAGAGTACTGGGATTCGAGAGGAGTTAACTTGAGAAATATCGTCTGGATTCCACAGAACCAGGTAACAGCTTGCATGGTGGTCATGGTAGAAACATTGCAGGGGAAAGCCATACAAATGATTTTGCTGGGTTCCTTGATTTCACCTTCATGCAAAATTTGCACCCCTTAATTAGAACCCCTGTATTCTCAGCTGCGGAGCTCAAGTGGTTAAGACGCTGAACTGCAGGCTGTGGAAGGTCGGTAGTTCAGCAGTTCGAGACCCGAGTGTGCCGCATGACGGAGTGAGCTCCCGTCTCTAGTTTCAGCTCCTGCCAACCTAGCAGTTCGAAAGCAAGACATTGCAAGTAGATAAATAGGTGCCACTTCGGTGGGAAGGTAACAGTGTTCCGTGCGCCTTGGTGTTTAGTCATGCCGGCCACATGACCATGGAAAGGACAGCGCTGGCTCTTCGGCTTTGAAACGGAGATGAGTACCGCAACCCTAGAGTCGGACTCGACTGGCTTTCAAGCAAGGGAACCTTTACCTTTTATTCTCAGCCCATAATTAATTTCCCAGTAGGGTTACCTGGTCCCCCTGACCACCAGTGGGGGATGGGGGGGGTAGGGTTGCCAGATCCAGGCTGGGAAACTCCAGGACATATGGGGATGGAGCCCAGGGAGGACAGGGATTTCAGTTGGGTACAGTGCCACAGAATCCACCCTCCAAAGCATCAATTTTCTCCAAGGGAGAGAGAGCCAGCATGGTGTCGTGGTTAAGAGCAATGGACTCTAACCTGGAGAACCGAGTTCAATTCCACACTCCTCCACATAAAGCCAGCTGGGTGACCGTGGGTCACTCACAACTCTTTCAGAGCTCTCTCAGCCCAAAAATAAGTGTAGCTTGCCACTAAAAGAGCTAGAACTTAAGGCTGCCAGAGAATCTTAGGATCTCCTAGCTATACCACACACAATGCCATAGTCTGGAGATGAGCTGTCATTCTGGGGGATCCCTGGGTCCCACCTGGACGCTGGAATCCCTATCCCCCAGCCTCTGATGTAAATGAAAGTATTACTTTTGCTAGATATTTTCCCTTTAGCTTGACAAAGGGTTTTAAAATGAGGGATAAAGAATACTTCCGCCCAGTCAAACTAGATTCCAAAGCGGCTTCTCTATGTATCACAACACATACTCCTTTTTGGACACAGCAAGCTAGCAAATGGGTGCTGGAAAAAGCTTGGGCTGCTGCTCCAAACTTGGGTGTGTCCTAGGGTGCCAGTCTAACTCTTTCAAAGCCATAAGGATGAACCATTTAAAAATGCAAAGACAAGGCTTCAGGAGAAAGCAATTCCAAAGGCCAAATGTTTCACACTTATCATCTATGAGAGAATGTGAAAGACTGTTGGAGAGGGGTGTCAATAAAAGCTAAAAATGATATGATTAATATATATATATATGGGATGAGACAGAATTTAGTTACTTGGGTTCCCTGTCTAGGGTCCCGGTCACACGTGTCAGATAACGCAGGGGGGAAGTGAGGCTTTTTGCGCCGTATCAATTTGACCCACCACTCAGACGCAGCGGCGGGGGAATTGGGTTTTTCCTCCACCGCGTGTTTCCGGATGCATTCCAATGAGGGACCAGTGCTGCAATGGGAGTGTGCCGGAGTGATCACATGGGGAAGTCCATCTGTGGCCTGTCGCAGACCCATTTGCTACTGCCCTTTCCCCGGTATTTTTATACTCTGCATCTTCAGCGGGGCGAAACAGGTTGGCGACAGGTGCGGGGACGCCTGCCAGATGTTCTCATGTGATCGCACCCGGAAAATCTGCCCGTCATTTGTGCGTATCGCACGGCTACTTCTGTGTGTGAATGGGACCTAGATCTTGCTTCTTTCTTACGAGAAACAAACATTGGGCATTTACTTTCTCACCAATTTCCTATTCTCGGGTCAGTTTTCCCCCCTGTTCAGTCCTTTTTTCAATGTTCCTTTTGTGCCAATCACCTGTAAATGGTGTAAAATGATGTACAAGAAAGAAAAGAGTCACTGTTTTTTAAAAAGACCTGATGAAGAGAGCTTTGATTCTCGAAAGCTTGTACCATGAAAATTTCATTGTTCTCTAAAGTACTACAAAATGTATAGGGTATAAGCTTTTAAGAATCAAAGGAAGTTAAGCAGGGTCGACCCTGGGGCTAGTGATTGGATGGGAAACCACCAAGGAATACCACAGTCATGACAGGCAGACAATGGCAAATCCCCTCTGAATGTCTCTTGCCTTGAAAACCCTATGGCGTCACCATAAGTTAGCTGTGACCTGATGGAACTTTCCTCCACCACCAAGATGCTATTGGACTCAAATCTGGCACTTGTTGGGTTTTTTGTGTGGGTGTTTTTTTTAAATAAACAGGGTCAACACAAACCAATAATAACATACACCAGGGGGTCCCCAACATGATGCCCGTGGGCACTATGGTACCCACCAACAACTTTTCTGGTGCCCACCAAGTGTTTTTAGGAAGTGGGTCGGGCCAGGTAGGGCTTTTGCCCAGCAAGGCTTCTGATTGACTACTGAACATTTGATTGGCTGTGCAGATTTTTTGAAATGTTGCTTTGGCAGCAGCTGCCACCACAGCACAAGGATCTGCACTGTGTTACTCAAGTTAAGCCGTGGCAATAATTTTGTGGCTGGCTGCACCTCCTGCAGCAGCCATTTTCTTACCGTGACCACCATGCCATTACAGAATTCCAAATGTGCCTGCAGGCTCAAAAAAGTTGGGGAACCTTACAAAGACAATCAAAAACATTAGGTCACCGGGGAGGCAGATTTGGGAGGCATGCCTGCCAGTTCGTGAGATCTGTGCTGAGCTTCTGTTTCCCTTCCTGCTACAGGCCTTGACGCCTGGGTGTGGCCAGAGGCCCAAGCCTTTTGGTGGGAGCAGAAGGCAGGAGATAAAGGGCTCTTTGTCCCTTGGCTGTTGGACCTCAGTTCACAACCTGTGGCCCTGAGTGGACCAGCCCAGTGGACTCAAGAGCAGCCAAAGATATGGTGCATTGTCCTCTGGGGGGGGGGGTTCTGTTTATTTAAATTACATATTTGTAAGTCAGAGGACGGCGGAAAACAGGAGGGCCTGGCGAGATCTTGTCCATGGGGTCGCTAAGAGTTGGACTCGACTGTGCGACTGAACAGCAAAAAAGTCACTTTGGGCTCCCAGTGGGATAAAGGAAAAGCTGGGTAAAACTACCGAAACAGGAAACAAAACTGGTCTTATCGTCTCATCCCGAAAAAGCATACATTTCCGCCTGGGGATAGATAGCCAAATGGATCCTTGACCCCCATTGAGCCCTCCCATGCAATTTTAATAAGCCCAACCTTGAGAGAGGGAATAAGAGACTGAGACCCTTCTCAATAATTCACAGCCTTTGTCGTGTACGGCAGAGGAGTCCCTCTCATGTCAGTAAGTGATAGGCTCCCATTGATTCCTCCTCCTCACAGTCCCTCGATGAGAATTAAGTTTAAGTTTCCAATAGTAAACAGAGACAACGGAGGGCAATTCAAGCAAAGGCAGCAGTGATCATGACAAAATGATACAGATTTTCTATACGTCTATGCAGGCTCATGGATGCTTGCGCACGTACACTCACATGAAAGCGATTCATTAGCTGTCCCGCACAAATGATGAAGTGAAGAGCCCGTTGAGCCGGCATGCCAGCAATCACATACATGCTCATCCTCCATTATAAATGGCCATTAAATTAAACATCCATCCATGCTTATCCAATGGGTCCCTGCTCTGAAATCCAACAGAAGTTACCCCGCATTAAGAATGGTAGGGCAGTGGTAGTGGGACTGAGGTGCACAGAGTAGGTTGGTGTAAAGAAACAAATCTTTTCTTGAACTGTGATGCAGACAACGTTTGCTGGAGTTCAGCCAGGCAACTGAAGAACAGAGTAAATGGACTCCAGAAGTCTTGGTTCAAAATGGTACTTGAGGCTGGCCACAAAGGATAAGAAAATGTAAACTGGGGGGAGGTCAGTACCCACAGTGGGAACAAAATTAATGCAATAACAAAAACAAATGCAAATAACAAAAACTGTAACAAAAATGAATGAAGCTACTGAAGTGCATTCAATAACATTATTATATTCCACAGCAATATTATACCACAATAGTAAACACCATAGTGCTTATCAAGGTATTTCCTTGTACTTATTTGGTTCTTCCCCAAAACTCCTGTTTCCCAAAGCACAAAGTCAATCCTATGTCTCTTCCACCTTGTTGGAGCTATAAGGTGGTTCCAAAGGCCCCACCCTTGTGTCTGCAGGGACTGCCTATTTGAAAATAGCTTCCCACATCATTTTTTTTTGAACAAATAATTTTTTTTGTTTTGAATATTTATCATTACAAAGTAACAATTTCAATCAGAAAGTCTCTATACAACTTACATAGCTTCTGTTTTAAAGTAAATATGTCTGGTACATACACAATATCAAGAATGCAATATTAAGACAGTCTCGTTTGATTTAGCAAAAAAGAAATAAAGATAACAGATTAAGGGAACAAGCATAATATTAAAGTACTCATTTATCAACTATACAATAATAACTGGTATTTGACTTTACTAATTGATTCCCAATCAAATTTATCAATATTGACTTTGTCTAGAACTGGATACCATATATGAAGGGGACTCATTAAGTCACATTCCATTTGATATTCAGAATAATAAATATTAAAATTCTCCAACATAAAAATGTCCCAAACGTTGTGTACCCATTGTTGTATATTTGGGGGGTTGGCCTCTTTCCACTGTTTAGCAATTACAATTTTAGCCGCAGTGAGTAGGGTGCCAACCAATTTGCTTTGTGATGTGGTAAAGAAATCTTTTGGCCATATATTTAAGAGGATTATAGATGGGTCAAAAGGAACATCACAGTTTGTCCACAATTTGATTTTATCTATAACTAGGTTCCAAAAATGTTTAATATGTTTACATGCCCACCAACAATGTATAAAGTTTGCTTTTGCCCCACACTTTTTCCAACATAAGGGTGAGAAATTGGGGACCATGTGCGTCAGCCTCGTCGGGGTTAGGTACCATCTAGTTAAGACTTTTATGTTGGCTTCATAAGTATAGAGCGATTTAGACATATTAATTTGATTCCTCCAGATTTGTTCCCATTGTTGGTTAGAAATTTGGATTTGTAGCTCCTTCGACCAAGCTGTTTGGTAGCTTAGTGGGTGTTTGTGGCTTGATTCTAGAAGTATTTTGTAAATTTTTGATATGAGACCTCTTTTTTTCTGTTTTTCATATAATAGTCTTTCAAACGACGATAGCAGCTGGCTTAGTGAAGTCTTAAATTCCGTGGATTCAATAAGGTGGCGAAGTTGCAGATATTCATACCACTGTATGTGGACTTTGTATTTTCTTTCTATTTCTATTTTGTCTAAAAGTTTGTTTTTGCTGGTAATATCAATTATTCTAGTAATGTTGTTTTCTTTCCACAGCTGAAATTGGGTTGCGTCTTTGGCCAGAGGAAAGGAGACCATGATTGTCCACAAAAAGTACTTAGTTTGGAAAATGGCTGGGTAAGTAATTTTTTGTTTTGGTACCAAATTTTAAGAGTAGATTTTAAAAAAGGGGACATGATGTTAGATTTGAGGTTAGCAAAGTTTGGCTTCCAAAGTAATTCTTGAAACTTTTGCCTTTTTAATATGCTGATTTCAATCCTTTTCCAATCGAGGTCTAACTCATGGTTATATTGTCTCTGCAAGGATGCGAGCATAGTGGCTTTATAGTAAAGGCGTAAATTTGAAAGAGCCAGGCCTCCTTTACGGTGGGCCCTGGTCATGGTATCAAATTTAACTCGTGGAGCTTTTTTATTCCATATAAATTGGTTTAAATCCCTTTGCCATTTATTAAGCATCGCCTCAGGAATAGTAACAGGCAAAGATCGAAATATATACATGCAGGGGTCTTGTTGTAGAAAAAGAGCTGCCGGAGCTCATTAGCATAACTCATTAGCATAACTTATTTGCATATGTATACATGTATTTGGGCAATACAAAAGTCCGTATGAGCATTATTCTATCCATCCACGTGAATAAGTTTTTATTCCATTTAAGTAATGTGGATTTCATATCGTTGTGAATCTCTGTGTGGTTTATTTTGATAAGATCTGTTAGCGATCTTGGAATTTTAATACCCAGGTATGGTAAATGCTTATCGGTCCAACGATAGCTGAACTCCGATTTCAATTTACTCTCCAGGTCTTGAGGGATACAGATAGGATAAATCAATGATTTTGAAGCGTTAATTTGTAAACCCGCTATGTGGCCAAACAAATGCAAAAGGGAGCGAATTGTTGTAAGTGATTGGGTTGGGGAGGACACATATAAAATCAAATCGTCTGCGAACATACTCAGTTTAAATTCTTTGTTCTGAACTGTAATGCCTTTAAAATTAATATTTGTTCTTAATAAACAAGCTAAAGGCTCTATTACCAAAATAAAAAGTAAGGGAGACAGGGGGCATCCCTGTCTTGTACCTCGTTGGAGCAAAATGGGGTTAGAAGTAAGATCTTTGGTTAAAATACAAGTTTTTGGATCCTCATAGAGTGCACGAATTGAATTTTGAAAATTGGGGCCAAAATTAAAAAAGTTTATTAGTGCTGATAGGTATGGTATTTCTAATGAATCGAATGCTTTACGGATATCAATTGAAAATAATAAGGTATGTTGAGATTTGTCTAAGCAGCATGAATAATGTTGAGCGTTTTTCTAATGTTGTCTGAGATGTCTCTCGTAGGAATAAAACCAGTTTGATCCGTGCTAATGTAATGTTCTATTATATTTTTAAGTCTATTTGCTAACATCCCTGTAAAGATTTTATAATCTGAATTAACTAAAGAGATAGGACAAAAAGAAGTGGGGTCCGTGCTATCTGCATCCTTTTTTGGGATGAGAACTACATTCGCCATCTTCCAGGAATCAGGCATTTGTCCTGTTTTTTGTATGAGGTTGCAAACGTTTAATAAAGGTACTTGGATTTCAGGATAAAAAGTTTTTTAAAATTCAGTGGTAAAACCATCTGGTCCCGGTGCCTTATTAAGTTTAATAGAGTTAACAATTTGCTTAAGTCCTGTAGTGTAAAGGGTGCTTCTAGAGCTGCTTTGTGTTCTTCAGTCATTTTTTTCAGGTCTTTGAGTGAGTTTAAAAAGTTGGAAATTTGTTTAGGATCAGGCTTAGTAGTAGAATAAAGATGACCATAAAAGGTTTCCAGAATTGCCAAAATATCCTTGGATGATCTATGTATAACATTTTGTTTGTCGCGAAGTCCATTAATAATTCTTTCTGTTTGTCTCTTCTTAATTTTCCAGGAAAGAAACTTCAGTCTTTTGGATGATTTACAAGTGGTGTTCTGGAAATAATTTAGATTATTTTTGTGTATAGCAAATGTCTCAAGCATTTCTAGCTGTTTACGTACATTTTGAAGCCTTCTGTATACTTTAGAGCTACAAGTAAGCTTGTGTTTATTTTCCAGCATCTGTATAGATTTTAGAAGATCCGTTTTAAGCGCCTGTTTCTCTTTTCTACAAGATGCCTCCCAGATGGTCATTACCGAGACATCAGGAGTTGTATTGATTGTATAGAATTCTTTAAGGTTTTGTTGTAAAAGGCTTTTTATTTTGGGTTCATATAATAATATTTTATTAAACTTCCAGTTGTGTCTAAAATGTTTGTCTTCTTTTCTAAGTGTACATTGAACAGGGGCGTGATCAGACCACAATTGGGCACCTATGATAGATTTAATTGCTTGATTGACTAGAGAGTTCGATAAAAATATATAGTCTAGTCTGGTATGGGTCTTAAATCTGTGGAAGTAATAAGTATAGTCCCTTTCCTGGCCATGCTGAAGTCTCCAGATATCTTGCAGACCATATTTACTGGTTAAGTCATGTAATAGTGAGGACCTTTTAATTTTGTTGTTATTTTTCAGTGATTTATCTAAAAATGGGTTCATCAAATAGTTACAATCGCCTACCAAAATTATAGGACCATTGGCGAATTTATCTAGTTTGGATAAAACTGAAGATAAAATTTGGATCTGATTAGTATTGGGGGCGTAGAGAGTAGCCAGAGTTAGATTTTCTCCATTAAGTTGTCCTTTAACTAATAAAAAATGTCCCTCTTTATCTATTATGTCAGCTGTGTGTGTAAATTGGACATCTTTAGCTATAGCAATGGCGACTCCCCTGGACTTATTTGTGCCAAAGGCCAAAAACTGTGTTGGGAACCATGACAGAGGTAAAGCATTTGCACCTTTTTTAATATAGGTTTCCTGAAGAAACGCTACATGGATTTTTTGTTTACAAAGCTGTTTTGAAATCCTTTTAGTCTTAATATAGTTATTTAAACCACGGCAATTCAAAGTAAAAATATTTAATTCTTCCATTTTTTAATAGTTAAAAAGAACAACGAAACAATGTATAGCATACCTTGCAACTTGCATAAGATTTGAAGGTAAAGTCTATTGAAGTGCAACCAGTTAAATGCAAAAAACTGTTGTGAAGTCGGCTCAAAGATTTTTGAGTATCTGATTTTATCTTGTAATTTAGTACATTCTAAACTAAATTGAAGAGACTTTCCAGATTGAAAGTTAAAACATGGAAAAACATTAAACAACCCCTTCCCCCTCCCTCCCCTCCTTTCCCAAAAACCCCAGTGTGAGAAAGAAAACACTTTCTCACTGAACCTTAAGGGTTTGACTTCTGAGGTTGGTATCAAAACAAAACATATAACAATAATCAAGAGCATACTCTTTCAGTGGGGGACTTTAAGAGAGGACCGAAAAACTCCCACCCTTTTCCCTCTTGAGTAATAGAAACTCTTCGAGAGGTAAAGTACAGCGTGAACTTAACTTGTGCTACCGTTTCAAATGTGCTACATTGCAATGTGAATCACCTAAAGAAAGCTAAATTATACATGCGTTTAAAAGTTCATCCGGCGTCTTATAGGGATTCTGCTCCAGCGAGGAGGAGTAGCTTGGTCAGGTCTTTTACGTTTTCGATCAGCCGCGGTAATGTCCATGTCTTCTGAGAGCTGGATTCCCAGAGCCTTCAGCATGGCTTCTCCAGCTTCTACGTCGGCCGCTTGATGAAGAGTACCTTTGTGCCTCACTTGAAGATAGCCCGTTGCTGCCCATTTATATTTAACATCGTTTTCAATCAGCTTTGCTGTTATGGGTTTGAGGGCTCTTCTTATCTGGAGGGCCTCCGGAGAGACGTCTGGAAAGATGTTTATTTCTTCGTTATTAAATTTAAAACTTCCTGCTTTCCTGACTTCACGCAGCACAAAATTTTTGTTCCTTAAATCCAGGAACTCAGCAACTATATCACACGGTCCTTTCCTCTTATCAGCTTTGATATTGCCTATTCTATAGGCTCGTGTTAGTACAGGCTCCAGTCCGTCCTCAAAATCAATAACTTCTCCCAGCCATGCGGCTAGGAAAATTGGAAGGTCTGATTGTTGTTCTGCGTTCTCTGGGAAACCTCGGAATTTCAAAAACTTCTCCCTGGTACGTTGTTCTAAGAGTATAATGCGTTCGTGTGCCCAAGTTTCTGCATCTTGTAAGCTGCGTATATCTTCATTATTAGCTAAGGAGGTTTCCACAGCCGTTTCTGCCGTCTGAGCTACCTGCTGTAATGAGACTTGCATTTCTTGAAGTTTCTCTGATAAGGGTTTAATAAGATCGTTTATGTTGCTCAAGATCTCAGTTTTAAAGTCTTTAAAGGCTTCTGTCAAGTCGTTTTTTGTGATCATAGGGGCCTCTTTGTTCAAATGTGCTCCTCCGCAGCCATTTTGATTGTCGCAAAAGCAGAGCTTACCGGGACCGCGGTGGAGCATTCCTTCTGAAAGAAGGTTTGCAGGTGTGTCTTTGAAGCTTTTGCAGCTTGTTGACGGTCTCTGCTAGATCTTCCCATACCCTTCAAGTCGAAGAGTGCTTCGGATTAGCTGTATTGTTGAGGGATCCGGGTGGGATTATCGGAGCCTCTCTAGAACGCGCCTGCCATTTTGCCGGCCGACGCTCCGCCCCCCAGCTTCCCACATCATGGGAAGAGGCTTGGCTTGAAACTTCCCAATATTCCATGGCAGCCATTTTGCAATTAGTGAGAGGGGTTGTGAAGAAGAAACTGAAAGGAAAGGTAAGGAGGATCAAATACCTTTGGGAAGCTTGGAGACTATTTAAAATTGCAGTCCTGGAAGCTCATATAAAATGTATACTGCAGGTTAGGAAAGGTATGAATAGGTATTTTTAAAAGGCCTGAATGATTAACGAACAAAGTCTGGGAGAGGGATGGATCAGGGGCGCAGCAAACGGGCGCAATCCCACCGCAACATCTGGGAAGTGTTGCGCACCCATCCCCGATCCGGCCTTTCCACCCGAAAAGCCGCAGCAAAACTAAACCACCTACCGAGGTGGACCTTTCAGCACAACCGCATCAAGCCCGGCCGTGGGATCGCCGGCGCATCTTTCTGCCAGCACATCCCAGGGTCCTGGCTGAACTGCACATGCTCACACATGCACAGTTTGGCAGCCTCCCTTTCCCCACCGTGGCTTCCCCTGGCATCTGATCGTGCCAAGGAGGGAATGCGCCGCGGCTCAGGGTATCAATGTGATCCCGCCGCGGCGTCTCTATTTTGGTGCGGCTTCCAAAAGCCACACTTTGCCCGTACCTTCCCCCCCCCCCATGTGGCAGGGACCAAAGTAATGGAAGCAGTAGGATTCATTTAAGCGGTGGAAGACTAGTCCGAGTGAGGTAAAAGGGACTGTGAGGAACATACTGCAAAAAACATAAAGACCAACAGTAAAAATTCCTTCAAATACTTTAGTAGCAGAAAACCAGCCATACAAGGCCCCTACACGTTTCACCATGCATGTTTGTCCAGGTAAATCAGAACATTCACCTAATGCTGGAACTGTCCACAGCTATTGCTTTGTATAATAAATATTTCACCCATCACCTGGCATTTTTTTCTTTTTGTTCTATTGGCACATTGCTTGGGTGCAGCCCAGTTTTTCTTCATAAAGAATTATAGGGAAATGACAGAGAAGCTGGATCCTTTTCTCTTTTTTTGCCTCTGTCTTCACTGTGGAAGATAGGAGGTGCTTGCCCACTCCAGAACTGCCAATTCCAGGAGGGGTGTCAAAAGACCTGAGTAAGATTGAAATGACAAGAGAGGAGGTCCTACAACTGATGGGCAATTAAAAACTGGCAAATCACCAAGCCCAGATGGCATACATCGAAGAGTTCTGAAATAACTCAAATGTGACCTTGTGGTTCTCCTGACAAAAATATACAATCCATCACTAAAATTTGCCTCCATTCCCAAAGACTGGAAGGTAGCCAATGTAACACCCATCTTTTAAAAAGTTTCCAGAGGAGATCTAGGAAATTACTGACTGGTCAGTCTAGCATCAATACTGGGATAAGTTGGTGGAATATGTTATTAAAGGCAGAATTAGTAGGCACATTGATGAACAAAAGCTACTGAGGAAGAATCAATATGGATTCAGTAAGGGAAGGTCTTGTCTCACAAATCTTTTAGAGTTCTTTGAAGGGGCGAACAAACTCGTGGACAAGGGTGACCCAGTAGATGTTGTTTACCTAAACTTCCAGAAAGCTTTTAATAAAGTTCCTCATCAAAGGCTCCTAAGTAAACTCAGCAGTCATGGGATAAGAGGACAAGTCCTCTTGTGGATTAAAAACTGGTTAATTAACAGGAAACAGAGTGTGAGTATAAATGGGCAGTTTTTACAGTGGAAGGTGATAAGCAGCAGGGCTCTGCAGGGCTCAGTACTAGACCCGGTGCTTTTTAACTTCTTCATTAATGATTTGGAGTTGTGGGTAATCAGTGAAGTATCTATGTTTGCAGATGACGCTAAGTTGTTCAGGGTGGTGAGAACCAGGGAGGACTGTGAGGCCCTCCAGAAGGATCTGTCAAGGTGGGCAATTGAGCATCAATGTGGCAAATGAGGTTCAACAATGGCAAGTGCAAAGTAATGCACACTGAAGCCAAAAATCCTAACTATAAATATACATTGATGGGATCCGAACTGTCATTAATGGACCAGGAGAGCAATCCTGGGGTCATGGTAGATAACTCACTGAAAATGTCAGCTCAGTGTGTGTCTGCAATAAAAGAGGCAAATGCTATCCTGGGGATTATTAGGAAGGAAAACAAATCAGCTGATATCATAATGCCCCCGTATAAATCTATGACGTGGCCTCATTTCAAATATTGTGTATGGTTCTGGTTACTGTACCTCAAAAAAGTGCAGGAAAGGGGATGGAATTCCTTCCCTATGAAGAAAGGTTAAAGAGGTTAGGGCTCTTTAGCTTGGAGAAATGACAACTGAGGGGGTGACATGATCGAGGTTAACAAAATTATGCATCGGATAGAGAAGGTAGAGAAAGAAGTACTTTTCTCCCTTTCTCACAAGACAAGAACTCGTGGGCACTCAATGAAATTAAATGAGCAGTAGGTTTTGGACAGATAAAAAGAAGTACTTCTTCACCCAAAGAGTAATTAACACGTGGAATTCACTGCTGCAAGAAGTGGTGGCAGCTACAGGCATAGAGGGGACTGGATAAACATATGGAGCAGCAGAGGTCCATCAGTGGGTATTGGCTACAAGGTATAGATGGATCACTCTGTCTGGGGCAGTGATGCTCTGTATTCTTGGTGTTTGGAGGGCAACAGTGGGAAGGCTTCTGGAGCTCTGGCCCCACTGGTGGACCTACTGTGGGCACCTGGGTTTTGGCCACATAGGGACACAGAGTGCTGGACTGGATGGGCCACTGGCCTGCTCCAACATAACTGTTCTTATGATCTTCTGCCCCAGCGGGGGCTTTGGTAGCCCTAATATACACAATAATTCAAAATTCGGTAGTACATAACACAATATAGAAATCTGAAATGCAGTGAAATTTGAAGCAATCCAACTAATCAGTATTAGACTTAAAAGATGTTTTAAGTTAGGAACTCCAGGCCTCTGCAATGGCCCTGTTTTAAGTTAGAATGTGGCCTAACTAAAATGTATTTATTGAGGGATCCTTTCCAGATCTTAGGTGTTCCTGCTTTGGCCATAGAATTTGCCAAGCCTGGGAAAGTTCCAACAATACTCGAAACAAGCTGGAAATTTGTTTCCCAGTTATTGCTGCCAACCTCCAGGTGGTGGCTGGAGATCTCCCGGGATTACAGCTGATCTACAGGTGGCTGAGATCAGTTCCCCTGGAGAAAATGGCCGCTTTGGAAGGTGGACTGTGTGGCATCATAGCCCATTGAAGCCCCTCCCCTCCCCAAACCCCGCCCTCTTCAGGCTCCACCCCCTCAAATAACCAGGTATTTCCTAACCCAAAGCTGGCAACCATATCCCAGTGTATAGATTTGAAGGTTCGTATTTATATACCTGAATTTGACATTTAACAATGTAAGAAAATGGGGGGGGGGAACTCAGAGGTCATTTGGGGGGGAACGCGGGGGAACGCAGTTCCCCCGGGTGAGGTGCAGGGGGCGGGGCACATGACGAAGCCCCGCCCCCTGCTTCCAACCGTCCCGCTTCCGGCCCTCATTCAGCCAGGAGGAGGCAGGAGAAGAGGGAGGGTAAGTTGCTTCCTCCCCGCCTCTCCCCACCCCTGCCTGCCTGGGGCCAAGGAGGGCCTTGGTGGGGCTTCCTCGCACTCCCGCTGGCCTTGCAGGTCCACCGCCGGGCCCCTGATGTCAGGGGGTGTGGCATATGCTAATGAGGTATGCTAATGAGTTCCCCTAGCTCTTTTTCTACGAAATGACCCCTGGTAAAACTTATTTCAGAATGAAATTGATAGTCATCCCCCGTCCCCATGGAAACTTTGGAAGTGTAGTTATGTGAGGAATATGATAGGACTCCTACACAGAGTGTTATTCACACCCTCACCAATCTACAGTCTCCAGGATACTTTGGAAGAAACCATAGCAGTCAAACTGGGGGGGGGGGAGGGACTGAATCAATCTGTAACATAGACATGCCCATAGATACCCACTCAGTGTGTACTATCCACAGACAAGCTGAGTGACACGATTCCTCTTATTAAGTATGGACCATTTTCCTAACAAGTTGTGCTAAAGCCTTTATCTAGCCTGGAACTCTTTCTCCTTGTGCAGAAGAAAGGAAATATTTACTTTGTGTTAAAAGCCCTGGGTTTTTATGTTTCTGTAGGGGGCTGAATAAGTTAATCACCTTGAAATATTTTGCTGGCCAGATTTCACACTGCAGAGTAGGCCGGGGTTGGCGATAGGCCAATGCATAAATAAACTGAGAGATAAATCATTATGAACCGGTCATTAAATTGATACATAAATCAAAACCTGTAGGAGCTCAAGATGGAAAAGACACATTTTATACCATACTGGGTTTTAAAAACACACATACACACACATTGCAGCACACTCACCCAAAGAATGTGCTTATCTTTCCTGATTAGTCAAGAGACACAGAAGTACGCCCATCTTTCTCTCCGCGTCTCTCCCCAGAGAGTGAGCAAGAGAGACAGACACTGTCCCACATGCATATTAATAAAGCTATATTTTGACTGGCTGAGTGATTTGAAGTGATTAGCGCTGGTGTGTTTTACCTGTCAACACTGCCACATGGAAAAATCTCGGCTATTTCTCCATGGAGTATCAGAGGAAGAGCCAAGCAGTTTTCAAAAAAACCCACCCCTTTAAATCCCCCCCCCCAGTAACCTGGGTCTCCTTTTATATGACAGTCAGCATGGTGTGGCAGTTAAGAGTAGGGAACTCTACTGGAGAACCGGCTTTGATTCCCCACCCCTCCTCCACATGAAGCCTGCTGGGTGACCTTGGGCCAGTCACAGTTCTCTCAGAGGTCACTCAGCCCCACCACCTCACGAGGTGCCTGTTGGGAGGTGAGCGGAAAGGCAAGGTGATTGTAAGCCGCTTTGAGACTCCTTAAGGTAGAGAAAAGTGGGGTATATAAAAGTGTGGTGACTGACAGTGTGGTATGGCAGTTAGAGCGAGGACTGGACTTTTTGTTGTTGTTCAGTCGCACAGTCGAGTCCGACTCTTCGCGACCCCATGGACTAGATCCCACCAGGCCCTCCTGTCTTCCGCTGTCCTCTGAAGTTTGCTCAGTTTCATGTTTGTTGCCTCGATGACACTGTCCAACTGTGGAAGCTCTCCAGGCAGCCTTGGCCCACTGTCTCAGTCTGACCTCCCTCACAAAGTTGCAATGAGAATAAAGTGGGGAAAGGAGACCCAAATAGACTGCCCCATATCTCTTTGGCAGAAGGGTGGAATAAAAGTGTTCTACTTAGGTCCCTGCCACACAGGGGGGGGGTGCGGACAAAGTGCGGCTTTTGAAAGCCGCACCAAAATAGACACGCGGCGCCGGGATCATACAGATCCCGTGAGCCGCTGCACAGTTGCTCCCTGGCATGATCAGATGCTAGGGAGACCGGGGAGAAAGTGACGAGATGGAGACGGCCGAACTGCGCATGTGTGAGCATGCGCAGTTCGGCCAGGGGTCGTGGATGCGCCGGCAGAAGGACGATCCCACGGCCGTGCTGGTAAGTCCACCTCTGTAGGTGGTTTATTTTAGATGCGGCTTTTCAGGTGCGCAATGTTTCCCAGATGTTGCGGTGGGATCGCGCCCGTTTGCTCCGCCCCCGATCCGTCCCTCTCCCGGCCCAAAGCCTTTCGTGTGACCAGGGCCTTAGGTAGATAAATGAGGAAGAAAAGCAACTTTTGCCCCTGACAGGTAGAAAGGAAGAAGAAAAATTATTCTTGGGAACCAGACATTTCAACAGATCAAAATCCTCACTAATAGTTCCCAGGATGAAGCATATTCTGCAACACTGGGCATATCTGAACTGCAAACTGTGATCGGTTTTATACCTTGTTAACTGTCATGGTGTCCCCTAAAGCATCCTACAAATCTTAACTGGTAAGAATTCTCTAACAAGATCCCTAGATGTTCCTCTTCAGTTCCCAGGATTCACTGAGAAGAGCAAATGACCATGGAACCATTCTAAAGTCTGTTCTCTAAGTGCTCTGGCTCAAGAAGATATAAGGAGTCACTAGAGGAGTCATGCCACCGTAGGGAGGGACCAGAGCTATGCAGAGCTGTGCCCCTAAGCCCTGCTCATAGCTGAAAGGGTGTTTCTAGGCCAGATGTCCCAAAGCACATTATGTCCTAAGAGCTTTTCCTACATGACCCTCATTTTGACCATCTGAAGGAGTCACCTCTTCTGCCACTTTTTTTGGCAGATGGAGAGAATAGGGGGACAGGTTTTTCTTTGTCAAAACAAACTTTGGGTGGGGCAAATCCATGCTCTCAAATCCTACCCCTCCCTCCTTCCAGTTTGGCGTAGTGGTTAAGAGTGGCGGACTCTAATCTGGAGATTCCCCACTCCTTCACATGAAGCCAGCTGGATGACCTTGGGCCAATCACTGCTCTCTCAGAGCTCTCTCAGCCCCACCTCCCTCACAGAGTGTCTCTTGTGGGGAGAGGAAGGGAAGGTGGCTGTAAGCTGCTCTGAGAATCCTTCGGGTAGCGAAAAGTGAGGTATAAAAACCAACGCTGCTGCATCTTCCTCCACCACACTGTTTATCTTTATTGGCTGCACAGGATTGGAGCCTCAAAGGACTTCATCCTACGTGGTACTTTTCAGTGCTTTGAAAATGGCAGAAAGCAGAGACCCAGACGAACCCAAAATGCATCTAATAAACACCTTCCTGATAATTGTTTTATATATACACATGATTCATTGCAGTTGAAGGCAATGCACTACCATCTCAGAAGTGTTCCCTCCACCCCAACTGAGGTCAAGGCTGATTCTGAACTGGAAACCTCAACAAGCAATGAATTGAAGACATATCGTCCAGGCAAGACAGAAGTGATACTAGTTGGAAATGCTGATGGTTTCAACAGCGGCTGTGTTACCAGCTTTGGAGGGAATGGCTCTACTCTGACTGGGTTGTGTAAAGAGCCTGGGGGTGGTTTTGGACCCTGCCCTGTGGATGGATAGGCAGGTTGGTGCTGTTGTCAAAAGTGACTTCTTTCAATTACATCTTGCTTGGAGATGAACACCCCTCCTGGAACTGGCTGGTCTCATCACCACGATCAATGCTGCTGCAACCTCAGGGCTGGGTTATTGCAAAGCCCTTTAGGCAGGGCTACCTCAGAAACTCCAGCTCAGAAAAGCATCAACCCTGTCTGTAGGGGTGGGACATGTAGACCATGAACCATGAACCTTCCCTGTCGGTCTTGCCTACCTCACAGGGTTGCTACTGTGGGTATAATTTGTCGCCATGGCACTCTACAAACCAAAGTAAGCAGAAGACAAGTCCCTGATCTAAGAAGCAGTCAGTTTCAGAGAGGGGAAGTTGGGAGAGGAAAGGTTAACCTAGACTGAAGGCACCCCTGTGCCTGTTTGGGATGAAAACCTTCCTTGTTCTGATGGTAGCTTAAAGAGACAGGATTAATACTGCACAGGTAGCAATGGTTATAGCCCTTCTACACAAGATTGTCTCAATATATATGGTTGTCATTTTATCTGAATGAGGTAGCATGAGAATATTCCAGCTTCAGGGCATGCAAATACATCCCCTGAAAAATTAGAGATTCTGAGTGCATATACAGAAGCCAGAATATACATGTATTGATCTACTAGGATGCTTTCACACACACTGAATAATGTACTGTCCACCCACTTTCAATGAGCTTTGCAACTGGATTTTACCTTGCGAAGAATAATCACTACAGTGCGTTGAAAGTGGATTGAAAGTGCATTATTCAGCACCTGTGTGAAAGCACCTCTCCAACAAAATGGTGATCGCACATATTGAGACAATTGGCATACAGTGTACTCTCCCAGAATGCATGGAAGGAGCGCTGGGAATGTACTGCCATTAATTGGCAACATAATGAGAGTTTTCCTTTGAACTTCTATTGTGGATTTCATAGGTTCAGAAAGTGCCTTGGATGTTCAGGGAGGGACCTAAAGTAAATAAAATTATCTCAATAAAATGTTGGCCACCCCTTTGCCTTGAAGCTGCATCACCCTTCTAGAATTGTCTCTTCATTTCCCATGCCCAGGTCTCACTGCCCTTTTCTTTTGGAGATGATAATGATTGCTTTGACAATACCATACAAAGGAGACAACTACATGAAATGAAAGCAGCCAGCATTCCAAAAATGTACCAAAACACATCGGCTCCTTTGGCTCCAACAATAGAATTGGCCACAACCAAATTTGCTGTGCACATTCTGCCAGCGGGTCGTCAATAACAGCTATCATGGAGTGAGAAGGAGCATGTAAACATGGGATGAATCAGAGTCAGAAATGTTTCCAAATCAACAGGAATATATATATGATTTCCAGGGAGCATCAGCTACTGGATTATAAATGTGTGCTTTCCAGGGCGGCCCAATGACACAATTTCTACCCAAGCTATGAGCAGAAAAGGACACTCAGTTTCCATAGCAATCACACAGTTGTTCCATGGCCAGATGTAACATGTGCCTTGAATTATGGGACATAAAACGCAGCTGCTCATTTGTCACTCTTGATAGGAAAGGCTGAGATGGCAGTTGCTAATCCTAGAGGAGAAGGCTCATTTTCAACCCTTTGCCATGTTTAGGCTATGAAACAAAGCAAAAACAAAATGCAAGGGTTTTTTATCAGATAGCAAAAAGAGTGGAACTGATGCTTGTGGGAAGAAGGGCGAGCCCCTTCCTGGACATGACAGCGGGCATCATATGTCATGTATCTCCCTTAGACTCAAAATGCTTTTCTTATGTTAAAAAAGTAAACCTATTAAAATATTGTTGTTTTTTAAATCAGCCTTCCTTCCCCATCTCCTGGCAAAAAAAGGGAACAAAAATGGATAAAATTCTGAACAAACTTTGCAACCAGAAGAAGGCATGAAAAGCAGTGAAATCAATAATTAGGATCCTATCAGAAATGTTCACGTAAGCAAGGGTGGTGATTTTTGCCAATACAGCCTCCCATGTTGCCCCTGGGTGTCCCTAATGCCCCAGGAACAACATAACGAGAGGCATTTCGGTCTGCATGAAGCGAACCACAAAAGTCGTGCTTCTGCGCATGGAAGTATCATCTGGGATTCAACCCTAGGTGAGTTGCAGACTTCCCTTTAAACCACAGAATCTTCAAAACAGAGAGTCTACATTTCTTCAAACCAGAGAATCTTCAAATCACAGGGTTGACTTTTCATCAAACCAGAGAATCTACTTTTCTTCAAACCAGCTTGTGGGCTTCCAGATTCTTCTTTTGGCAAGGCAGCAGCCGGGGGGGGGGGGGCGAAATGTCTTTTGGCAAAATCCAAGGAAGAACTTACTCCTCTTTATTTTCATTTTGTAGGTCTGGGGATGAGAGAACAGGAGCCCCTGAAGCAAAACATTGCAGTGCTTGGAATAACAAACAGCCAAGACTTGGTGTACAGCTTTCCTATGGATCTTGGCATCACTGGGGATTTGGTCTTGCTTTCATGAAGAAACAAAAATTTTATTAGCCAGGAACATCTGGCAGGAATGTGCTTGCTTCTAGGATCTTTTTTAGACTTCATCTAATATCTTTCTCTCTTTTGCCTGCAGAAAAGTCGGCCCTCTCCAGAGTCTAATCTCATCTCTACCTCAGGCAATGGGATACACTGGCTTGCAAAGGAGACTTCCCCGAGGACGTCAATCCTGGTTTGTGTTCAGCAGCAAGAAAAGGGTAGACAGGCCCATATTGATCTGAGGTTCAGCTCTTCTACTGCCGGAGGGTTATTTTTTAAAAAAAAGTCATCTACATGTTTAGCTCACCTTATTCCTATGGCAAAGAGTGATAGTGCTTGATCTTATTGAGCTCCAGTTTTCAAGCTGACCAAAACATATGGATGCAATGAAAGGACACCAGCCAAGGGCCATACATTAAAATTAGGGTGGGAATTAGGGACTGCAGCTTTGCAAAAAAAAAAGTGACTTGACAAAGATCTTAAGAAATTAAAGCCATTAGAGGATTCCATAAATAGCTATCTTGAGATGAAAATTATTTACTCATGAGATGCACGCTTTGGCCTTTCCCTGAGGTGCTCAGGGTTGCAGTCAGAAGAGCTATAGAGCCAGCAAGTGTAGTGGTTTGAGTGTCAGACCCAGGGAACACAGGTTTGAATCATAAGAACATAAGAGAAGCCACGTTGGATCAGGCCAATGGCCCATCCAGTCCAGCACTCTGTGTCGCACAGTGGCCAAAACCCAGTTGCCATCAGGAGGTCCACCAGCAGGGCCAGAACTCCAGATGCCCTCCCACTGTTGCCCCCACCCCAAGCACCAAGAATACAGAGCATCACTGCCCCAGATGTAGTGTTCCATCTATACCTTGTGGCTAACAGCCACTGACGGACCTCTGCTCTAATCAGCCATGGAAACCCGCTGGGTCCGTCATTTTCTCTCAGCCGAACTTTCCTCACAGGGAAACGTAGAGTCCCATGGTTAGATTGCCAGACTAAAGTCTGGAAGAAACAGGTTCTAATCCCCACTCTGCCATGGAAGCTTGTTGGGTGACCTTGGGACAGTCACCGTCTCTCAGCATAACCTACCTCACAGGGTTATTGTGACAGAATGGAGGGGGGAAAGAAATGTTAAGCTGTTTTGGGTCCTGACTGAAAAGAAAGATGGGATGTAAATATCTAAATAAATAAATATAGCTTGCAGCCCTGACCTGGATAGCCCAGGCAAGCCCAATCTCAGCAGATCTTGGAAGCTAAGCAGGGCCAAACATGCAAAGGATCAGCTTGTATGTCAGCAAACCACCTTGATATTATCACCTACATGACCAAAGGCCTTCCAGACCAACACAAATATGACAGGTTCTAATTGTATTTTATAAGCAATTCTATGTAAGCCACCCTGAGCCCACCTAAATAAAAAAAATAATAAATAAATAAATAATACCCCTCCCCAAAGCAGCAATCTAGTCCCTTTTTGTTAGGATAAACCAAACAAAACATAAAACAGTGTTCGAATGTTTGGGTTCTCCAGAATTCTTCATCTGGCTAGAGTCTGTTACATAGTTCTGGAGCTGGCACATTATTTCATGATATTTTGTTTCAATAAAACATATTACATGGTTTTTATTCTGGATTTTCCTTTGAACCAACATAATTACCAGCAGTCTCTGACAAATAAATGAGCTCCATCAGTGATGGACTGTTTTTTGGCACTGATTTTCCTTGAGGTGAAACAGGGAAAAGCAGCCAGAGCATTAACTCTTGTGCATATCAAGTTATTCAGTGCATTTTTAACTCTGCTTATACCCTGCTGGGAACCTCCAAGTCAGCTATAACTGACAGAACTGGGGGCAAATGAAGTGCAAACAGGAAACCAACGGTGCACATCAAAACCACTTGTGAATTGTTTTGGGGAGGGGAAGGCATTTGCAATGCAAAGCTTGAATTAAAATTGCACTTCCAAGTTCATGAGAAACATAAATCTCCTGGAATATTTTATTTGCTTTACAGATTTTATGTACTTTATGGATTTATTATTGGCTCCAAACATATCAGTTGCAGGCAGCTCCCTGTCTACCAAAAAGCACACAAATGTTCCATCAAATTGATGCATACACTTGTCCCTTTTTATTGGTAACTGCAGGAATGGATGATTTTTCTTTCTCAAACAACCAGAATATCTCCCCACCCTGCGCACTCACACCTTTGCATTTAGATGGTAGGAACTCTCCCTCGGGGAGCAAGGAATACATTGTTCGCTTGGCAAACCATCTCATAAGAATGTTTAGCTCTGTACAATTGGGGGAGGGAGACTTAAAACTAAAGGACAGGTGAAATCTGACCTTTAAAAACCTCCCTAAAACTCAACAATCGACACCATTCATGGCCTGAACTGAGGATGATCTTGGAAGCACTGGAACCCAATGTCGCCATTGTGTCATTTCGCTAGGGGCCATTTTGGAGTCCCTGATTGGTTATGGCATCCAAACCTGCTGTAAAAAGAAAAACCACAGATACTAAATGCCTGAAAGGTGTGTGACCACAGTCTATGAAGGCCTGATTCCTCCTACATAAGAACATAAGAGACGCCAATGTTGGATCAGGCCAAAGGCCCATCCAGCCCAACACTCTGTGTCACACAGTGGCCAGAAATACCAGTGCCATCAGGAGGTCCATCAGTGGGGCCAGGACATTAGAAGCCCTCCCACTGTTGACCCCCCCAAGCACCAAGATGACAGAGCATCCCTTGCCTCGGAGTCCCTATCTATACTTTGTGGCTAATAGCCACTGATGGACCTCTGCTCCATATGCTTATCTAATTCCCTTTTGAAGCTGTCCATGCTTGTAGCCGCCACCACTTCCTGTGGCAGTGAATTCCATGTGTTAATCACTCTTTGGGTGAAGAAGTACTGCCTTTTATCCATTCTAACCCAACCGCTCAGTAGTTTCATGGAGTGCCCACGAGTTCTTGTATTGTGAGAAAGGGAGAAAAGTACTTCTTTCTCTACCTGCTCTATCCCATGCATAATCTTATAAACCTCAATCATGTCTCCCCTCAGTCATCTTTTCTCCAAGCTAAAGAGCCCTGAGCGCTTTAACCTTTCCTCATAGGGAAAGTGTTCCAACCTTTTTATCATTCGAGTTGCCCTTTTCTGCACTTTTTCCAAAGCTATAATATCCTTTTTAAGGTGTGGTGCCCAGAACTGCACACAGTATTCCAAATGAGGTTGCACCATTGATTTATATAGGGGCATTATTATATTGGCTGATCTGTTTTCAATACCCTTCCTAATAATCCCCAGCATAGCATCCTACTTCAACCTACCCAATTCCTAAGAGATGAATAAGAGATTTGTCTCTATGATGCAAAGCTTCAGTCACTAGTGAAACAGCTTTTGGGGTAGCCATGTCTCATTCTTGCTGTTTCTCCAGGACTTTTAGAAGAGGAAGAAGGAGAGATTGGATTTATACCCTGTCCTTCACTCTGAGTCTCAGAGCAGTTTACAAACTCCTTTCCCCTCCCCTCCCCACAACAGACACCCTGTGAGGTAGGTGGGCTGAGAGAGCTCTGAGAGAACTATCCTTGAGAGAACAGCTCTGACAGAACTATGGCTTGCCCAAGGTCATCCAGCAGCTGTAAGTGGATGAGTGGGGAATCAATCCCAGTTCTCCCAGATTACAGTCCGTGCACTTAACCACTACACCAAACTGGCTCTCTTGCCGTGGCTATGAGTGAGATTTTGATGGTGCTTTTGGTTTGAATCATTTCCTACTGTTTTATTTTTAAGGATGAATTCTGGTTAGTCTGTATTAGGCTTGTAAACCAGGAAGTATGGTTGCATGTCCAGGTATGCACATCTTTTCAGTGAATGAATACTGGGGAAATGGTGCTGTCCATGTTTTAAGCTTGCATTCTTCCTCTGAGGCAGAATAAAATGGAAAGGAATAAATGCTTCCAATCAGAATTCTGCATTACCAGTTTAATAGTTGCCAGTAATGCAGAAGAATTCTGCATTACCCATGTAAACAACTAAAACGTTTCACTTTTGTTCCCTATGAGGAAGCTAAAACGGGGGAAACCATGTACAGTTGGGATGAGGATATCTTCTGGCTGTTTCTGAATTTGGGACAGAAAAAACAAGATTTGGTCCATGGCTGTTTCTGAATTTGGGACAGAAAAACAAGGGTAGAAGCTTTCAAGAGTCAACGTTCACTTTGTTTTGATGCCCAAAAGCATGTGCCCAAGAGATCTCTTTGGCCTTGAAGGTGCTCCTGGCCTCCAGTCTTCTTCTTCTACTGCAGACCAACATGGCTACCTGCTGGAACCCATGTTCTTGGGATAGGAAGTTTCCCCAATTTTTTTTTAATTGTGCTCCTGAGCAGTGCTCCCTCTAAGCTGAGTTAGTGTGAGCTAGCTCACAGTTTTTTAGCCCCCGGCTCACACCTTTTTGTCTTAGCTCAGGAAGGATGGCTCCAGAGCAGACTCACTTATGCAGTAGCCAAATCACTTGCTCACAGCTTTAATGCCCGTAGCTCACAAAGTAGAATTTTTTGCTCACAAGACTCCACAGTTTAGAGGGAGCATTGCTCCTGAGAAAAAGTACCAGTTCAAAATGCATCAGACACTTGCAATACAATCCATGCAGAACTGCCCCCACTTAAGCCCATTGAAATCAAATACGACTGCAGGGCTAATTCCCCGATTCTTGCCGCTTGAGTATTCTGTCATTTCCTACTGCTCTTCTTTCCCCCCCTTGTGTTTATTCAAAGGTACAAGAACATGCCCTTTTCCCCTTAGAATGATTCCAAGATTACCTCTTGAACGGATTGTGCCGTCACCCATCTCTCTAGAAATTCTGTTTGGAACAGACATGGGCAAGCACCTTCTACTGCTGTGCTCACACGTAATCATAATGAAATATATTCCATCTGGACACAAAAGCCCTTCTGCCATCTTCCCCAGTGTCAGAGGAACAGGAATGTCTAATGTCAGCCACATATCCCAAAGGGACTCTTCTCCTGTGACGATCTGTTGCTTCGGATGCTGTTACAACAATGATGCCCACTGGCGATAATGACAACCAGCCAGTTTTCTGGTGGCCTTCTGTGTACTGCCATAGGCAAAGAGAAGGGTTGATCTGAGTGTGGCTTATAATGCAGGAGGAAAGGGCTCTTGTTGAATACGCATTGGTTGGAGAGATCTAGGTGGTGCAATTATCCAAGGGGAAATCTATGAGCCAACATAACTATGACCAACCCTGCCAAACCATAGTTACAAGTGAAAGCCAGGCTCTTCTCAGCCCCTCTCTGAAAGTCAAGGGAGGGAAAGCCATGACCACATATTTGATCATACAGTTCTGCTGACCATACATCTGCTGCCCACTCATACGTCATCTGCATTCATGCTGACATACTTGAAAGACCATCTTAACATGCCAGAAAGCACTGAGGCAGGGAAAATCAATCTGTGTCCGCCTCAGCAAATTAAATATGTCTTGTGAATCATCTAGGTTTCCTTTGGTTTCCTGTGCTCCAAGATTAGCAGGAAATGGTGCACTGGCATCAACATCATGAACAAAACTGTTAACCTGCTGAAGTTGCGACTGACTTAGCAACCACAGTGTCAGTTTGGTTTGTCCTTTCCAAATTCAATTCAGCAGCAGCTCCTGCATATCTGTGCTTTGTCACCAACATGCACCAATGCAGTGTTTCTGGCACAGGCAAGACATTAACAGAGAAGAGTAAAACTGACAAAAGATATGATTTCAGATTCTCTTTCATCCCTTTTGCAGAACCAAAAGAATGCCCGTTCATTGCCCATAACAAAGAAAGATGGAAAGAAAGAACAGGAGAGACTTACGCAGGGCATGCCACTCATCCTGGCGGATGGTCTTAGTGATATTGTAGGTGAGGTTCTTGGGAATGGTTGCTGAGGAGTAGTGGTACTTGATGTATGAACACTGGTCAATTGCTCCTGGTAAAGGCAAAAAGACATTGCAAAAGCAAGGTTAGGCACTCATGAACAGATTTCACTGAAATCAGTCTTTTATAAACCGGGGTAAACTCTCTTCTAGTGGAGTGAGAAACCAGCTATTTTTGTAAATGTGGTCACAAAATGACGTGAAAGGCAACCATTTTTCTTTCTCTCAAAAGTATAGATGTTGCAAAGAGTTTTTCATGTCTTATTGGTAGCAATAAAATTCAGGGTCATGCATGGAATGAAGAAAATTGATAATCCCAGATATTATAACTCAAGGGCCCCCAGTGAGACTGATGCTCAATAAATTCAGGACGGACGAAGGGAAATACTTCTTTACTCAACAAGTAATTAAATTCTGGAATTGACTGCTAGTGGACATAGTTTACAAGCATATGTAAAGGGAGATTAGGCATGGAGGACAAGTTCATCAAAGGCTACTCATGAAGTTGGTTAAAGGGAACTTCCAACATTCAGGAGCGGTAAATCTCTGGAAGATTATTCCTGGGGAAGGAGTACTTTCACTTAATAACCAAACATTATCAATGTTCATCCAGTTAAAACCAAAGCTAAAATACACCTTTAAAACTCAAGGAGAAGAGTTTAAACATAAGGCAGAAAGTAGGGGTCATTGAGAGAATGCCAGACAAAACAGAAAGGTTTTCATCCACTGGTGGAGACAGTGATGGAAGGGGACAGAAGGATATCCCTTGGCAGGGAGTTCCATAATTTGGGGGCCATAGCCAAGAAGTCCCTCTCTCAGGTCACCACCCACCTAACCTCATAAAAAGCCTCAAGAGATGAGCTTGGGGGCGAAGTGACATGACCACGCCGGGCACGCTGGGGCGGGCCCACGACCATCTGAGGGGAAACCCGCCCCCCGGGGGGACTTGGCAAGCCAAGTTGGAAGGGACCTCCAGGGTCATTTAGCCCAACCCTGACATAAGGCAGGAAATTCACAAATACTTCCCACACACACACACACACAGTGACCCCTGTTTCATGCCCAGAAGATGACAAAAAAAAACCCTACAGGATCCCTGGCAAAATTGGCCTGGAGAAAAATTGCTTCCTGACCCCAAAGTAGCAATCAGCATTTCCCTGGGCGTGTAAGAAAGGGCCACGAGAACTAAGCACTGAGGCAACCCTTCCTGCCCTCGCTCTCATGATCTGCGTAGTTCTTCTATACATACTCATAGGAAAGTGAAAGGACACTTGAAGGTCAATGAGAATTAAGTATCACAGTTTCCTCAATCGTGAACCCCGGGAATTATCATTGTATAAGAAGACTAGGGGATCTCAAGAATGATAAAATTCAATTTACATTTGAGTTGATTTTGTTTACTGATATCATGGCATGATCCCACATTGGTAATAGTTTGGTGGTGGTGGTGGTGGAAAGTGCCATCAAGTCACAGCTGATTTACAGCGACCCCGTAGGGTATTCAAGGCAAGAGACGTTCAGAGGTGGTTTGCCATTGCCTGCCTCCATGCCATGACCCTGGTATTGCTTAGAGGTCTCTCATTCAAATAGTAGCAAGGGCCGGCCCTGCTTAGCTCCCAAGATTTGACAGGATGAGGCTAGCCTGAGCTATCCAGGTCAGGGATTTTGTAGAGCTTATGAAACCAACGAAAACATATTTTTTGAAAAGTCAAACAATGTAATAAATTACTCACACCGGCTTCACAACATTCATAATGAAACATTATATTATTTCAATGAAACTTTCACGTGTAATATCATTTGCTGCAAAGGAATGCCTGTGCTGGGTTTTGGGGTGGTCACCAAACTGACATGAATTTGACCTCCCAAGGAATGTGTACTCATAATTTTTACAAAGGAGACCACAGAGAGAGAGAGAGGTCCTTTCCGCACTTGGATCTCATCCCTGGTTTTATCAGAGTTCAACTTGCAACACAATTTATCCCTGGTTATAACAGCGTCTGTTTATCCTGGGACAAGTGTGGGGTGAAACCGGGGTGACCTCAATCTAATGTGGAAACAAAAAAATACCCTGAGATAATTACAGGGGTGAATTCGAGTGTAGTGTAGAATGTAAAAATACCCTGAGATAATTACAGGGGTGAACTCGTGTGTAGTGTAGAATGTAAGTTTGGGGACAGGGTTGAACCAGGATTTAAGGTCTAGCGCAGAAAGGACCTTAGGGTATTTGTAGGCTCCCTTTCAGCTGGAATAAAGATTGACAGGAAGGGTTAAGCCAAAAGTCTACCCATGTCTTTGATTACTGGCTTTTTGGACCACTTTGCCATCTGCATCCAGGCTAACAATCTGATGCTATTCGATATCCTACAGGTTAGATCTCTCCTACCACTTGCCTTTATAAAAAGGAGCTTTCGAGCTACTTTAGGTCATGAAATTGCA
Source organism: Gekko japonicus (assembly GCF_001447785.1). Lineage (NCBI taxonomy): Eukaryota > Metazoa > Chordata > Lepidosauria > Squamata > Gekkonidae > Gekko > Gekko japonicus. Next base: position 274,289 of record NW_015164680.1, read on the forward strand.
TCTGGCATGAACTGCAGTGATATGCCACAACATCAGAGGGTGAGTAAAGCATTATGCAACCAAATTGCTAGTTACAACATAGGCGGGTTAGCATCTTCCAAAGTTACCGGAGGTGTTCATTGTTTTGCTTTCCGCCGGCTCTCCTAGACGTTCTGCCTCTGACAGCAATTAGATTAGACAAAGCCAAATATTATAGGGGGGGAAGCAAAATATTTACATAAGTACCCGTCTGCCCTGACAGCGTGATGGGCTCCGGCGTGTGCCTTCGCCATCTGGGCACCAAATGCACACCCGGAATGAAAAGTTTCCCAACAAAGGACAGCCCTTAAAAGGAAAAACGCAATGATCTTTTTTTAAAAAAAAATGCCCCTGTTCCCACTCACTGTGCAATGAACTATTTAACACTCATATTTATATGGGTAACAACGTTCAAAGTTTATCTTCCGGCCCTATTATTTCCTCTGCTGCATTTATGCGACTGAAGCTTCGGCTAGAATGGATTTAGATGAAAACACTCAAGTGGACTACTGTGCCACGGTCATAGGGTGACTACTTCAGTTGGTGCTGCTCCTGAAATCTTTCTCCTAAATAGGGCTAAAAAACATGGGACAAGTAATTCCTTAGGAGGAAGTGAAGGAGTCCTGGCCTACAAACTTAGCTACCATCCATGACAGATGGCATTGAGGTTCCAAGCAGAGTTTTTGGATGCAGAATCTGAGAATGAGCACAGTGGTAGAAATGCTAGACCAGGGGTCCCAGTGTGGACTGCCAATTAATAGCTGGCTCACTCCAACCGAGCCCTGTACCGGCGCCTGGCACTGCCTAAGAAGCCGCCTCCGCCCCCCGCGCCTGCCCACGTGTCCCGGCCGACTTCACCGGTTCCTCCTCCCCACTTGGGGAGCCTGGAGTGCTCCACCGCGATCGGGGGGGAGGGGGAGCAGAGGATTGGGGGAGGGGCCCCGCAAAACCCGCGGGGGGCGGGCCCCATGCGAGCTACGGGCCTGGGGGTCGCTAACTTTTTTTGAGTCTTCAGACACCTTTGGAACTTTGACACAGTATGGTGGGCACAGCCACACAATGGCTGCAACAAAATGGCTGGCACAGAAGGTGGAGCCAGCAACAAAATGGCTGCCGCAGTTTACCTTCAGTTACACAGTGAAGATCCATGTGCTTTGGTGGCAGCTGCTGCTGATGCTACATGTTTTTAAACTCTGCACAGCAAATCAAATCTCCAGTGGCCAATCGGAAGCCTCGCTGAGCAAAAGGCACACCTGGCCACGCCCACTTTCTACAAACACTTGGTGAGCACAAGGAGAGGTGCCATGGGCGCCATGGTGCCCAACTTGGGTACCGTGTTAGGGATCCCTGCACTAGACTAACACAGGCCCTTGAGTTTCCATTTTGATTTGGGAAGTCCATCAGACGCTGACTGATCAGCTTGCTGGGTGAAATCAGCTCTGCTCTGAGCACCAAGAGATGGCACCAAAAAAAGAGAGAGAGAGTGGGGGGCCAGCTGTGACTGGTGGTGCATGATGCAATCTTAGCAGTGCAGGCATTTTATTTATTTACCGTACATAAATTTATAGACCGCTCACCCCCTATGGGCTCTGAGCGGTTTACATTTATACAACTACTAATTACATTACCTTTACTAGGGCCACACACAATGAGGGGAAAGTGACAACCTATCAGGCATCCATGGCAGGGTCTTAGTTGTTTTTTCTTTTTTGCGGAGGTTCTTCAATCCGGGCGACGACGTCTTTTTGGCGCAGATCTTCTTTTTCCGGTCCCAGCGACTCCTCCCGAACACAGGCCAACAGCGCCTGACAGCGCGCACTCCACAGCCAGCCTCTGTCCCAATTGGCTTCGGCCTACTGCGTTGCCCCGCGGCCGCGCTTCGCTGGCCAATCTCTGCTTGGGCCGCTTGGGCCGCTCGACTCAACCACTGCCATGTTTTGCCACCGCCACTCTCCACCGCTCAGCTGCCAACGCCATGCTCCGACGCTCCGCCGCCGCCATCACAAGGGAAGGAAGGGTGCCCCCCGCTCTAAGAGCAGGTACCCATTCATCTACTTGCCCATGCGGGCTTTTGAACCGCTGGGTGGGCGGGAGCTGGGATATAGACCGGGACCTCACCCCGGCCGCGGTGGGACTTGAACAGCCGAAGCTGTTCGGTCAGATGGAATGCAGGCTTCATTTACTGCCTGCGCCACCGCTCCCACATGAACACTGCCAAGCACAATGGACAATACCCATCTATTTATTTACTTACTTCCTTTGTTTATACCCTGCCTTTCTCCCCAATGGGGACACAAAGTGGCTTACATTGTTCTCCTCTCCTCCATTTTATCCTGACAACAATCCTGTGAGGTAGGTTAGGTTGAGCGTTTGTGACCAGCCCAAGGTCACACAGCAAAATTCTATGGCAGAGCAGGGATTCTCACCTGGGCCTCCCATATCCTAGCCCAGCACTCTAACCACTGCATTACCCTGGCTCTGTCCTGCTGTATGCCAAGTCCAACTGTTGTTCTGCTCCCTCTGTGTTGTCTCCTTTGACCAGCAGTGGCTCACCAAAGCTTTTCCCAGCACCTGTTATTTGAGATCCTTTCAACTTGAGATATCAGGGATTGAACCTGGGGGTCCTCTGCATGCAAATCATCTGCTCTGCCACTGGGTAGTAGCTCTCCAGAGTCTCCGGCAATGAAAGGCCTTTCCCAGTGTCTGTTTCTTGATAGCCTTTCATCAGCACTGTCAAGAACGTGATCTAGAGCCTCCTGCATGCAAAGGATGTGCCCCGCCACCAGTAAAATGCTTATGTAGCTGGAATTCATCTCTATGTTCTCATATTCCCATCCAGTGGGAGCTCTCTTCTGGACTGCAGAACACAGGTCTGTGGTTGCAGGGGGAAAGGGTGGCAATTGTCCCGTTCATTTTGTAGAAATGCATCGGCAGTGGCACGCAGCCATTTGGCCCAACATGGCAGCCACTCTGCACACTCTCCATTGAACTCAGTGGGATTCTGTAATGGTCAACACCATGGAACACTAGAGTGGACCATGGTATTACTGTCCAAGGAACACTGAGGCTGAGATTTCCTCCATCTTTGCTCTGGACCTATGTCACAGCAGCCAAGGGACTGAGATGTTCCAGACAGGTTGCCTGATCCAGATGCCACAATGTCTTATGTGTAATGGCCAGTTACTGCAGTACCGTATCTGTACAATGGCCAACAGCGACCCACACAGCTCAGTGGCATAATTAGTTCACACCATAATTAGTTCACACTGAGGTGTTGCATTGCAGCACCTCTACCATGTAGTCCATGCTAATACTCCCCCCATGTACACTTCCTCTTCTATCAGCAGCAAATGTGACCAGCCCTGCCTATGTGCATGGACTCAGCATAATGGCCTGTTGTGAAGTGAAATCACTCTGCATGTTTTCACCTTTCCTTGGCAGTGGGACACATGTGACCAACAGCTGTGGCGCTGTGGTGCAATTGGTCCGCTGTGCATATTGCAGCTCCCTGGGCAAAGGACCCTTTTGCAATCTCATGCTTGGGGAAGCTAGAGCCTATCTTGGTCAGCACCACTTGCAGGTTAACTTTTACACCAGCAGAGTTCTTTACATTGCTTACGACCCACCAAAGTTCTCATAGTTGTAAGCTTATTTCTAAAGTATGGGGCTATGATGCCTGCATAGGTAGGCAAAACCATGAGTGCATCAGCTTTCTCTCACTGGGAAGGGCCAATGCCTAACCTGAACGCAGTGTGAACTTTTGTGTGCAAATTGCACACAATCATCAGCCCAATAATCACAAGGCGCCATAGCTTCATGAGTCACAACTTTCCTCTGCCTCTTCAGCCCCACATATGCCCAGCTTACCCTGCTTCCATTCCCAAATTCCCCATTCACTTGTGATTGAATTGATTGTTCATATAGATATATGTGGTCATGGTGGGGGAAGTGCCGTCAAGGGATTTTGTAACAGTCAACAACATGGGACAGTTTGCCTGGGGATTCTGGAGGTTTTTTGTCATCTGGGCATGGAACAGGGGTTCCTGGGGGTGTGGGGGGGGAGGTATTTGTGAATTTCCTGCATTGTCCAGGGGGTTGGACTAGATGACCTTGGGGGTCCCTTCCAACTCTATGATTCTATGATTCTAAGTCACAGCTGACTTAGGGCAACCTTGTGAGGTATTCAAGGCAAGAGACATTCAGAGGCGGTTTGCCATTGCCTTCCTCTGCACAGTGACCCTGGTTTTCTTTGGTGCTTTCCCATCCAAATACTAACCAGGAAGCTAAGCAGGGCCGACCCTGGCAAGTACTTGGATGGGAGACCTCCAAGGAATCCCAGGGCCAGGAGGTGGAGGCAGGCAATATCAAGCCACCTCTCTGTAACATGCAAGCCCCACTAGGGGTCGCCAGAAGTCAGCCATGACTTCCAGGCAGTGCCTTCAGTGAAGCTTCATGTTTCTGCCATCGTCACCACCTAGCATCTCTCCCTTTTATCGAGCTGTTTGTGGCGGATGATTAATTCAAATGTTATTCTTTGTTCTGGCTTTGGGATTTAGAAACATCATTTCAACTCACTTGATAATGATTAAATACGAACAAAAATGTCAAGCTCCAGCTTGTTTAGAACTTCTGCCACAATATCTTGTGATTTCTCCTGTGAGAAGTTTGGCTGCTTGTGGACTCTCATAATTCGGTTTCAGTAGCCGATTTTGACTGGAATGGACAGTTAGTTGGATTCCCATAAAGTATGGTAAGGTCCTGGTATACCTCTAGAAGCAGCCGTCTCATGATACCATCTCATTACACCTTCAACCAAGGGTAAAATTTTAACATGAGGAATATGGATGAGGTTGCACCAGATGAGCACAGCTGGCTAAATGGAGTGGCTAGTGGGAAGCATAAATAAATACATATTTCCACTCTGAAGTCTCCCAAGCAGGGAATTGTGCTCATGGCTTCTCCACCGAAGAGGCACAGAGGACAGCGATGAAACACAGTTTGAGCCTAGCTGTTAACAGTCTCCAGAGCACGATACAGGATGGGGGAGGAGAGAGACAGTAGTCATGAGATGGCTATTGTTCCAGTTCCTTGTACATCTATTTTCACGGACAATGAGGTTTAAAAAGCTGGGAAGTCTTTATTCCCTCTTTGTTTGGCGACAGAAGTTAAACGATCAATAAAGAATCACTGAGACATCAATTACTGGTAAAGATGCACCAATGATCCAGCAGCTTGTTGGAACAAGTCTGTGTTTTGGGGATCTGGCCACATAAAAGAAGCAGGAACTGTTTTTTGTTTGTTTGTTTGTTTTTAAATCCCCGAGGGATATTTTTATTTTTGCAATACACTACAAACTACAAAGAAAGTATGAAGGAAGGGGGCTACATCTAGGGACTAAGAAAAGGTAAACCACACTATACTAAAACCCAAGAGGAGGAGATCTTATCCCTGTTAGTGAAAGTGTTAGTAATATAAGTGTTAATAAAAACAATATACTTGTAGAGTTCCTGTTTGTCTTAGCTTCAATGTTAACATGTTATTTTGTTAGTTGTTATGAGAGAGCTTTCTGATCATCTTCTTATTCTTCGCTTCAAAAGGCAATTCTCAGAGTCCTTCTGCCTTTACTTCGGTTTTCTGTCTCTAAAGTCATATACCACTCTGGCTGCCTCTGCTCCGGTTTCCAGAGCAGAGTCATCCTCCATTCCCGAGGTGGCAGAGTCACTTGATTTTGTTTCTTCCTCTTTGGAATCTTCCTCCGTTCCCAGCTGGCATCGCAAAAATTCCTTGGCTTTAAAGGTGGAATCAATCTTTTCTCTTTTATTGTTGATCTTGAAGATGACACCCTCCGTGATCGCCCACCTATACGAAATTCCATTAGTTTGAAGAAAAGAAATTAAGTCCTTATAGTTTTTCCTCTTTTGACAAATTTCAAATGGAATGTCTTTTAAAGTTTTAATGATTAACTTTCCCATTTTCAGTGGAGTTGCTGATGTTGCCTTTAAAATAGCATATCTGGTCGGTCTTCTTGAGAATCTGACCACAATTTCTCCAGGCAGGCTATTTTTTTAATGTAATTGGAGTAAATCCTATAAGCCGTCTCCATCTCTATTACCAGTTCAACCGCTGTTAAGCCTATTGCTGGAGTGATGATCTCGCTAAGTATCTTCCTCAGATCCTCCTTCTCTGCCTCAGGAACTCCCTGGAATCTGAGAATCATGTTGGTTTTTTCCATCTGCAGCTGTAACAAATGGTTTTCTTGTAGATTTTGCTTTGTTTCCACTTCTCCCATTCTTTTCTTCATTTTCTTGCTTGTGGTGTCCAACTCCTTAAGTTTCCCAACTACCTGCTCCACCTTCTTCTCTGTTTCTTTCAGTTGGAGTTGCTGAGATGCAAAGTTTTTATTCATTACAGTAAGTTGCTGGTTAATACCATCGAGTTGCTCCATCACTGGCTTGAGCATATCCACTAGCATTTTCATGACGTCTGCTCCCTCTTCTGGTTTTGGGCTCTGGCTGCCAGGCGGTTTCGTTTTCAGCTTTCTTTGCACGGCAGCCATTTTTTACGATTTGTTTACAGTTTCTGATGCTTCCCTCTGACTCTAAAGATCGCTCCCACACTGTCAGCAATCAAGTAAGCCTCTCAAAACACACTCACTGTTTTTCCACCCCCTTCCCCCTTTGTCTCGCTTATCAGTCTTTTCGCATAAGAGGCATCCCTCTTTGCGATCGCTTTCCCATGGGGGGGAAGGTAATTTGCTTTTTACAATCGTCCGCTTATTTTGAACTCACGTGCATTGTGGGTCAATTTCTCTGACCTCGCTTGCTTCAACGCTGTTCCGCTTGATCTCCAGCGCTTGTCCCGGTCAAACCAGCTTGTGCCCGAAGGCCACACAGTGGCTGGACCATCAGGGCAGAGGGGAGCCTCAAATTCTCTGGCTTTACACCATCGAAGAGGCTACCCTTCAAAAGCCCTCTGGCCTGGAGCCTATCCCAAAGGCTCCGTGGGAGTGCTACTTGAGGTAGCACCCCTCCAACCCGCTGGTGTGTGGATCATTCCCCCACAGTCCTGGGAGAACGTCCGCCATCGCTGCTCCATAAACTGGAAGCTGAGGAGCTGGTTGTTATATGGCACAAGAAAACCAGAACGAAGGCGTGGGAGTGGACTGCCTTATACAGACTCGAAACACTGGTCCATCTTAGTTCAGTATGGCCTTCTCTGGGCAGCAGCCTTCCAGGGGTCTTTCTAAACATTACTATGAGATCTTCCCCAAGTAGGGATGCCAGGGATCAGAAATGAAACTCCCTACATGCAAAGTGTGGGCTCTGCCCCTGACCTCCAGCTCCTATTGAGAGAGCCAGTTTGGTGCAGTGGTTAGGAACATGGACTGTAATCTGTCTGATACCCCACTCCTTTACATGCAGCTGCTGGTGTGACCTTGGGTCAGTCACAAGTTCTCTCAGAGCTGTTCTCCCAAGGGCAGTTCTCAAGAGAGCTCTCTCAGCCCCACCTACCTCACAGGGTGTCTGTTGTGGGGAGGGGAAAGAAAAGGAGATTGTAAACTGCTCTGAGACTCCTTCAGATAGTGAAGGATGGGGAATAAATCCAATCTCTTCTTCTTCTGCATTGCCACAGGTAAGTGGCTCTTTATAACCACTCTGAGAGCATAAGAAAGCACCATCTCATAAGAACATCAGAGCAGCCATACTGGATCCATCCCACCCACCATTCTGCTTCACACAATGCTCAGCCAACTATTACAATTCAAGGATTAGTTTCATAGGAAGTGAGAGATTGGGAACATTGTAAGTCATTGTAACTGCACCATAAGAATAATACTATTTGTGGGCAGGCTGCCTATTGTCAGGGGTCATTTCGTAGAAAAAGAGCTAGGGGGACTCATTAGCATAACTCATTAGCATATGCCACACCCCCTGACATCACCGGAAGTGTGTCCTCCCCACAGCCGGCAGCGACCTCCAGCAGGGAGCTCCAGGCCCCGCCCTCCCGCACCTCACCCGGGGGGATGGCGTCCCCCCGCGTCCCCCCCCAAATGACCCCTGCCTATTGTAACTACACTTAGCTACAAGAGCAGTCAATGATCTGAAGAAGTTTACACAAAATGAAGCATAGAATAATCCGGAGTCTTCATCTCATCTCCATTGGTCTGCACACATCGAGATTAAAGATTATGCTCTCTTGGAATGATTTTTGGATCTTGACCTCTACACAATTGAGTTGTGATACCTTGATTTGTATGTCATTCTCTGTTACATGTTTAAACAGATTATTTGATGTGATATGAGTATTATAGAGTGATCCTCTTGCACGGTGTATTGAAAATAAGTATTGTGCATTTCGATTACCTTGAAGAAAGACAATACATTTTATTATAATATTCTTCATTATTCAGTGTCATTTTGGCATGATATTACAATTCTTGTGGTTATTATATCACAACCCCCTCTTGTTGTGGACTTGTTACATAAGGGCCAAACAGATGTACTCAAAAGACCCACAACCACAGCTTTGGAGGCCAGAGCCAGAACCACTATGCAGACTATTATTTTCTCTAAACATGGAGGTTCCATTTAATCATTGTGCCTAATAGTTATTGATAGATCTATCATCTTTGAATTTGTCTAATTCCCTTTTAAATCCAACTAAACTAGAGGCAATTTCTACATCCTATGTCAGTGAATTCAACAAAGTAATTGCTTAATGAGTGGATAAGTACTTCCTTTTGTCTGCCCAGAATCTACCGGCCATCAGCTTCACTGGGTATCTTGCAAGGTCTAGTCTTATGGGAGGGGGAGTAAAAGTTGACTCTCTCCATTTTCTGCACCACACGCATAATTTTATAAACCTCTATATCACACCCCCCTTATTCATGTCCAAACTTAAAAGACCCTTCCCCATAGAGAAGGTGCTTCAGCCTCTTGGCCCTTTTTGTCGGCTATGTGCACCTTTTCCAGTACTATGATATTCTTGGTGAGATAACGATAGCCAGAACTGTGAAAAGGATTGCAAATAAGTCCGACCCATAGATCTGTACAACAGCACAGCCGTTCTGTTCTCAGTTAATTTGAGAATCTCATCTTGGTGTCTTGGTGGCCATCAGAAAACAGCGAAAACGGTGGTTCCTAGCGTGGTGCCTGCAGGTGCCACAGCACCCATTGAGGCCTTTCCTGGTATCTGCTTGCTGCTTTGAGAAACAATCCAAATGTTCTTGAATGGAACAGAAAAGGGGGTGGTGGAGTTTTGGGTTTCTCCCTGTCATATGACTGATTTGCTGAACTTCTCCTGGGTCAGCATATCACAGCCATGCACTAGGGATGCCACCCTCCAGATGAGACCTGGGGATCTCCCAGAATTACAGCTCATCTCCAGACTACACAGATCAGTTGCCCTGGAGAAAATGGATGCTTTGGAGGGTGGACTCTATGGCATAGCACCCCACTGAGGTCCCTGTCCTCCCCAGGCTCCAGCCCCAAATCTCCAGGAGTTTCCCAGTCTGGATCTGACAACTAGGGTTACCATAGCCAACTTTGGGATGGGAAATTCCTGGAGATTTGTGGATGGAGCCTCAGGATGGTGGGGCTTCAGGAGGGGAGGAGCCTCAGTACAATATATTATTCCATGGAGTCCACCCCCCAGAACAGTCATTTTCTCCAGGGCAACCAATCCCTCTCATCTGGAGATATGTTGTGATTCCTGGAGATCTCCAGGCCCTACCTGGAGAATGGCAATCCTGTCATGGACCATCAGCTTGGCCATAGACACAGCTATTTCTAGAACTCTGGACTTGACACAGTTTCAAAGAGCAGGGATGGGGAATGAAAATTTGGGAGATTAGCTGATGAACATTGTTTGGAAGATCTAGTCAATCTTGATAGGTTAGAGTTGGGTTAGTCTGCATGCTCTCTCTCTCGCTCTCTCTCTCAAGCAGAGGGAGATGCTAGTGCTTGAGAATCATGGTAAATCTCCTTCTGACTCTAGTATGAGGGTCAAAACTAAGGCCCAGTAATCTTGCAAGCCAGTTTCTTCTCTGGATCAAATGTGAAGACCATGGACCATTAGTCTGAAATGTGTTCTGCTGGTAGGTGTATTTATTTATTTCAATATTTATACCCCACTTTTCTCCCCAGTGGGGACCCAAAGCGACTTATAATATTATTCTTTTCTATTTTAGCCTCACAGTTACACCAAACCTAGACGGCGTGTTAGGCTGATAGGGCTGCCAAATGCAGCCAGGGGGCGGGGATTCCCCCGCTTCGGACCTCCGATTACCGGCGCGCCGGAATCGGGGCCCGGGGGAAACCCCACTCCCACGTGCGCGTCACCCGGAAGTGACGTCGCACGCTGGGGGCGGGGCCACGCGATTTGAGGGGAAAACAAAGAGTTTTCCCCTCAAATGGCAGCCATTTGAGGGGAAAACTCTTTGTTTTCCCCTCAAATCGCGTGGCCCCGCCCCCAGCGTGCGACATCACTTCCGGGTGATGCGCGCGCACGTGCCCGGGATCGTCCAGGAGCCCCCCGCTCCTGGACGATCTGAATTTGGCAACCCTATAGGCTGAGAGAGAGAGAGTGACTGGCTTGAGCTCCCTTGATAGAATGTGGATTTGAATCTGGGTCTCCCAGATCTAAACTGAAGCTATCATACTCTGGTCGCATTATGAGAAGACATCACTGGAAAGAAACAATGATGCTAGGGAAAGTTGAAGGCAGCAAGAAAAGAGGGAGACCCAACATGAGATGGATTGACTCAAACCAGGAAGCCCTGAGGGCCCTCAGTTTGCAAGACCCGAGCAATGCTGTTAATGAGTCAATGTTCTGGAGGCCATTAATTCGTAGGGTCACCATAATCAGAAGCAACTGGATGGCACTTGACACACACAAACGCCTTCCCAGATCTTAGTCCAGCACTTTGACCACTACACCATGCTGGCTTCTCAGCCTAAGTTCCAAACATATTTATTCATTTGTGATTTTTAAATCCTGTTTCTCAGAAAATTGACTCCCCAAGCAGTTTACAGAGATCAATGGCCCATCCTCCCATTCACAAACTAAATAGATACACAGGGGAAAGGAAATGGTCCCCCCCCCACAAGACAGAGATGGAAAATGATCTAACAAAGGTGAGTCCCAGCTATCTTCTGCTGCCAGTATTCCTCCTGGAAAGGAGTGATCCTGAGTCCTCCAGCTAGTGAAAAGAAATCAGAGTGCCTTTCCCTTTCTTCCTACAGACTCAATAGGTAGCACAGTGTTCTTTCAGACCAGAGTTGGGAAATTCCGGAAGATTCAGGAGAGGAGCCTGGGGAATAGAGCTGCCAAGCCCCCATTGTAGGTGGGCCAGCCCCCACACCTGCCTTCCATTTCCTGCTCCTACTCAGAGTGGCAATGGGAAACAATTTTTTTTAAAAAAATGACCAACAGGTCAATGGCATGACATAATTTGCAGGGGAACTCTGGAAGTGACATCAATCTTCTCTGGAAATCTCGAGCTTCCTAGAGATGCGCAACATCACTTCCACATTTCCCCAGAAGTGATGTCGCGCCACCTCAAACAGCTGCTCCCCCATGTCCCTGCCCCCCCCAGTCTCCCACTGGTAACCCAACAAGGGAGGGCAAGCTTTGCAAGGGGGAGGGACCTCAGCAGGCTATGATGCCACAGAGCCCACCCTCCAAAGCAGTCGTTTTCTCCAGGGGAACTGATCTCTGCAGTCTGAAGACCAGCTGTAATTCTGGCAGACCTTCAGTCCTCATCTGGAGGTTAGTGTCCCTATTTTGAACAGGAAAGGGGGCAGCAAGTGGCCATTCATTCTCTTGCTGGAGGCGGAGGCCAGTCTTAGTGGTCTTTCCATTTCCATGGGGTTCATCCTGGGAGGATGGGAAGCCATCCTCCCAGTGGCCTTTGACCCTCTGAGCAATGACAGAGGTTAGAGCATCCTTCCCCTCACTTCTGCAGTCTCAGGGCAACTGGTCATTAATCTAACAGGCCACTGTTAATAAGCCAGATCAGGAAAGAAACAACGGATTAAACCACCACCACCACCTCAACAACAATTGGCTTTCAGTCATTCCCTAGGTTAATTGGAGGGTCAACTTTTAATCTGTGATTAAAGTTTGACGTGCTTAATCTACTTACTAAAACCAATTAAAATTTGATGCCTTTGTTTATTTAAATGGATTTCAAGTCTGCCACTAAGGCCGGAAATCTTTTCTAATCCAGAAGGCCTGTGCCAAGAAGCTACTAGGAACTGGGGTGTGGGGTTTTTTTTATCCTGGAAAGCAATCCTTTTACCTCACAGATGGCAAAAGCAACGACTTCTGTCACTTATGATACGTCTCATCCACCACTTTTCATCTCCCGCTGTGTCAAAGCGTATCAGAGAATTGTGGAGAGAAAAACCTCCACCCACTCACTTGACATAAGGACTTCACTTCTAACCAGACTAATAATGGGAAGATTTATTATTTATGAAGTCCCTCAGACAGTGGGTGCGGGACTATTGTTAAAGTTTAAAGGAACCAATCCTGCCTGCAGGCTTACAGCCCAATCAATCAACACATTTTCTGTTAGCTATTAGGATTCAGACATTGGAGGAAAATTCTCACCAGCCATATTCAGACATCGTGAGAGACCTTTGTTTATCCATGAGGGGCACAGATATGGCTCATTTGTGTTGGCAGAGCATAGATATGCAGTGAAGCGGAGCACAAGCTGTTTAAAGAATAAAGTTGGTTTATTAAGAAGAGAACAAACTTTGTAAGAAGGAGCAAGAGAGGTCTAATTGTCCAACTAGCTAGGAGAGAGTCAGCAGACTAACAATTCTCAGCAGGAGCAGGAAGGAGACCTAACTGAGCCAATCAGGAGACAGGAAGGAGACTATTTGAAAATAATAGAAAGCCCCTAACCTCATTATGCTAAGTAGTTGTCCCCTCTGCTGCCCCCTGCAGGATGTTCTTGTCATCTTCTCTATCTATGCATGATAGACCTTGCATATTCCAACAATTTGCCACACTCATGCACACACTCCCCTTTCTCCCCTCCCTCTTTTCATCATATGCAGAGTGGGATTCCAGGTTTAGGAACCTTTGAATCAAACTCCATTGTGATAGCTGACTGTAAATGAGTTTGTTTTCTTTATCCAAACAGCGATTCCAAACCACAGTTTAATCCAAGGTTGTTGTTTTTTAAAAAAAAAAAAAAACAGCTTGTGGGGAGAAAACACCCTTTAGTTCAGCTGAGAATTTATATTCAGATGCCATAGCAAATTGGAATTAGATTATACAAGCAAGGAACCCACAAGGGCTTGTGGGAGTCACTTCATTTCCCCCTGTATCCCCTTCCCCACACTGTTTTCTCTTTCTTTCCCTTTCTCTGCTTCATTCTGTACCTGCCACTCACAAACCAACCTTTATTTTATCTGCCCCCTCCAGTGTTATCACTGTGTATTTACTTAAAGTAAAGGCAGAGGTAGACTGGGGGGCCAAAATGGCAAGAGGCCCTCCTTTGCCTTTTACTGACAGAAACTATGGTTTAAAGGGAGCGAATATAGTTATAGTTGGGGCTCTTTTTTTGTAGAAAAAGCCCATCAGGAACTCATTAGCATAATAGGCCCCACCCAACAGCAGAAACACATTAGCATATTAGGCCACACCCCTGACAGTGCAGCTGGTTAGCATATTAGGCCACAAACACCCATGCCTTCCCTTGGCTTGCCCGGGGGCCTCACAGCTGCAGGGAACCCAGGCAAGCCAGCCCTTGGATAGGCCAGGGAAGATATGGGGAGGCATTTAAATGCCTCCCCGATCATTCCAGGGGGCCCCTGGCCCACCCACCTCGGAGTCACCAGGGGGTCCACTCTCCAGGCCTTCCCTCTGTAGCCACGCATGCAGAGGTTTTGGCTGTAGTGGGCGTGGCCAACTCTGAAGCCGGCCGGAACTCCGTTCCTCTGCGTTCCTGCCCCAAAATAGCCCTGGTTGTAGTTACCTAACAACTCCCACAATGGCCACTGAGCTACTAGAGGGCATTCATTTCTTAAAGGTACAATTCATTTCTTAAAGATACTTGAAGGTATTGCTTTTTATTATTTGGGAGAGTAGATTTCAGATTATTATTTTTTTTGCAAACCTGGGGTTTTTCTCACATTTGCAGAAAGATTTTCCTTGTCGATTCATAGCTACAGCCTCTAGATTTAAGTATCCCTTGCTAGAGCCATGTTGAGAATTGCCTTTATTGATGCTTCCCAAACCAGGAAGCTTTCAATTACATGCTGACTATGAGCGGGAGAGGGAGAGCATCAGCTCAGCAGAGAAGCTGAGTTCTTGCCTCACATCTTAATACGGGTGCAGTGGTGTAAGCTGACCGTTATTTGGTCAAGATTTGTTGCACTAAATACAGTTGCAATAAATACGCTACAGGGAATAATTTCTATAACACCAAAAAGTCCATTCAGGCAACCATTTTACTTCACCTTTGTACATGCATGAGAACCCTCCTCATCAATTGGCAGGATGAAAAAGGCGACTAGAATGAGAGCAATCACCCAGGGGGCCAGTTCCATCATTGGTGTGGGCTCAGTACTGCCCAAACATTCTACTTATAGGATAACAACACAAGAAGAAGCCAGCTGTATCAGACCGAAAGTCAGTCTATGTTTCCAAATGTGGCCAGGCAGATGCTTCCAAAAAAACTCACGATCAGGGCAAGAAAGCAACAGCTTCCTTCTTGTTTTCTCCCAGCATCTGATCTTCAGAGGCATAGTACCAGATTCTATAGCTGTGGATATACCCATCCTCTATCAGTTTGTCAGTCCTATGTCTCCAACCATCTGCGGGCTTTGTGGAGCAGGACTTTCCCACTTATTTTTCCTACAGTAGACCACTGAGCCTTCTCGCACTTTGTTCCTGTAGATTTGCAGTGGGAAGGGAGAGGGGGAATCAGTGGAAATGTACACCTCATCTTCCACAAGCAGAAATACTATTCCATCAGAAGACCAGCATGTCTGGCTATAGGCCACTGTTATCTCCAGAGATACACATCACCAGGGCTCCTCAAACTGGAGGTATCATTCAGTTAATGTTAGTACCAAATATGTGCTTGCAAGACTCCTGTTTGCCCTGAGTGGATGGCCCAGGCTAGCCTCATCTTGTCAGATCCTCAAAGCTAAGCAGGATCAGCCAATGGTTACTAATAATTATTATTGTATGACATTTGTGTGTAGAATAGCCAGGGGATCCTAAGATCAGGGGTCGTTTCGTAGAAAAAGAGCTAGGGGAATTCATTAGCATAACTCATTAGCATATGCCACACACCCTGACATCACCGGAAGTGTGTCATAAGGCCACACCCCCTGACATCACCAGAAGTGTGTCATAAGGCCACACACCCCGCCCCCAACGGTCCCGGCCGCCGCCGGCCTTGCAGCTCCACTGCCGAGCCCCATGAGGGGCCCAGCGGTGGACCTGCGGTGGCCAGAAGCAGGGGGCGGGGCTTCATCATGTGCCCCGCCCCACGTACGTCACCCAGGGGAACTGTGATCCCCCGCGATCCCCCCCGAAATGACCTCTGCCTAAGATTACCTGGCAGCCAGACGTTCTAGCTCTTTTAGCATTATGCACCACTAGGTGGTGAGCTAGACTTGTTTTTTAAGGCAAGAGATGTTTCAGAGGTGGTTTGCATTGCCTGCCTCTGCATCATGACCCTGGTATTCCATGGGGGTCGCCCTCCGAAATACTAGCCAAGGCTGACCCTGCTTAGCTTCCAAGGTCTGATGGGATTGGGTTGGCCTAGGCTATTCAGGCCAGGGCTGCCGTGGTTAGTATTTGGATGGGAGACCACTGAGGAATTCCAGGGTCGCTATGTAAAGGCAGGCAATTGCAAACCACCTATGTATATTTCTTGCCTAGAAAGCACCATCAGGGGTTACCATAAATCACATGACAAAAAACTCTAGTTTATACAAAGAAAACATGTATTGTCAAACCCTGTTTGTCACATTCGTTCTTTAAATTTTCAGATTTACCCTTTAAAATGTTGGGTGTAGAACATGAAAAAGGATGACATGTGAAGATGTTCCAGACCTTTGGCCTGCCTGCAATTGTGCTCAGAAGCCACAGATGAAAACATTATGAAAGACCCTAGGAAGCGGCCACCTGTTTTTAGATGTGTACATGGGACAGTGTTAGACATCACTAGAGCAATTTCACACATTATCCAAGTATGTCACTGCCCTGTCACACTCAGCCAGGAAGATGAAGCCAGTCACGGTTTCCTGAAAAAGCACCTGAAAGAAATATACATTTGTCATCTTTTGCATTTATTTAACTGCATTCTTAAGGTGTTTTAAGTAAGCAGTCTAATGTGGGGTGAGGATCTGAGGCTAGCAGTGGTCCCAGCTTTAATGTGCCTTCAGTAAGCTCTCATTGAACACTTCCGATGGAAGCCGTGATCAGGGCAGGTCGATTTATTGGAATAACACCATACTTGAAAAGCATCCAAAATTTAAAAATTCAACACAGAGAAAAGTGTTGCTCCCTGGACAGTTTGATGGAACCAGCCGTGGCAAAAAAACACAACAGAGAGAGCCGATGCAGCAAACCTTGCTGAGATTCTCCAACAGCAACATTCAGGGTGAAGACATCAAAGTTCTAACACTCTGCCCCCTCCCTGGCCCACTCCCTAGTATTTATCAGACTCTTTTTCCTGGGGTGAGTAGCCACTGCTGCCACTTATTTGTGATCTACTGGCTTGCCTGGCAGTCAATGCTCCCTCTAAGCTGTGGAGTCTTGTGAGCAAAAATTCTACTTTGTGAGCTACTGGCATTAAAGCTGTGAGTGAGCAATTTGGCTACTGCATAATTTAGGTTGCTCTGGAGCTATCCTTCCTGAGCTAAGACAAAAATGTGTGAGCCAGAGGCTATAAAATGTGAACTAGCTCACACTAACTCAGCGTAGAGGGAACACTGCTGGCAGTGCAATCCAAAGGAGAGTTTAGGCTTAGACTGGAGTAATTCTCTTTAGGATTGTTCTGTGGATCATATGTCTTCTCAGGGTCAACCTGCTGCCTTAAGAGCTGGAGAAGCACCAACTGGTATTGAATAGGGCATCCAGGTTAAATGCTATGTATGAGATTTGACCTGTGGATTTCCTTGTCTGCAGCACAAGAGCTTTGCCTCGACACTTCACAAATTCTAGCTATCATTCAGTATTTGCAAATGCAAAACCAAACCTGTCTTGTCCGCAATGTCCTTTTTTCCCTTCGACTCTGACACCCTGTATCATCGTACTGACACTTTGTTTGCAATTGAATGGGAGTATTTCAAGGATTTTTGCATCTGCACAGTTGGTGGCATGGCACTTAGCATGACAGCTTAGCAAAGTAGCTGCTGTCAGCACACGTTCACATTATACTGGCTTGCTCGGATTATGTATACCCGGGATAAACATGGACAGGTCACACATTATTTAATGTGTGTGTCCCTTTTGCACCCACATGGCAGGCAGCATTTATCCTTTGCCAGCATCTTTGTGCATGTTCCAGACTTATGGGACTGAACTACACTTCCCTGATGGCAGCATAACGATGTACCATATATTTGTAGTCGGACCTAGAATATAACAGGAACACACTCAGCCCTGGGTGTCATACAGCTGTAAGCATTTTTAGAATATTTTATTATTAGAATGTTTGTGACCTTTTTTGTTCCCACCTGGCGGGTCCTGGGCTGGAAACACTGCCCTCTAGAGGGAGGTGGCTTCAGCACAGGCTGGGGGGTTGGCTGCCTGGCAACACCCCAGGAGAAGGGGGTGAGTTCCAAGACTGCAACTCCTCGTTCTATACCCCTCGTTCGTCCCACTTTCCAAGAAAAGCCATTTGTTTAAGCACAGTCCTGGTTTTGAATGGGACATCCATAACACCATTACCACTAACATGACCCTCTTAAGGCTACAAGGGTTACATAGACAAAACAGGTAATACTGAAATAGTAGAAAGACAGTTCTGGTCACCACACCTCAAAAAGGACATTATAGCATTGGAAAAGGTGCAGAAAAGGGCAACTAGAATGATAAAAGGGTTGGAACACTCTCCCTATGAAGAAAGGTTAAAGTGCTTAGGACTCTTTAGTTTGGAGATTGGGTCAGTGCTTAGGGCACCAGTGAGCGTGATGGGGGGGGGCATCTCACACATGCTAAATAAGGCAGTGACAGGATGGAGGTTTACAAGATTATGCATGGGATAGGGCAGGTAGAGAAAGATGTACTTTTCTCCCTTTCTCACAATACAAGAACTCATGGGCACTCAATGAAATTGCTGAGTGGTTGGGTTAGAACAGATAAAAGGAAGTACTTCTTCACCCAAAGTGATTAACACATGGAATTCACTGCCACAGGAGGTGGTGGCGGCTACAAGGATGGATGGCTTCAAGAGGGAATTAGACAAACATATGGAGCAGAGGTCCATCAGTGGCTATTAGCCACAAGGTATAGATAGGGGCTCTCGGTCCAGGGCAAGTGATACTCTGTCTTCTTGGTGCTTGGGGGGGGGCAACAGTGGGAGGGCTTCCAGTGTCCTGGCCCCACTGGTGGACCTCCTGATGGCACCTGGAATTTTTGGCCACTGTGTGACAGAGTGTTGGACTGGATGGGCCATTGGCCTGATCCAACATTGGCTTCTCTTATGTTCCTAAGCTGTGCGACTTCACCCTGCTCCACTCAAATATGCTCAAAATAGCCAGTGAAGCCGCCTCTTTTGTAAGTTAACTCTTTTTTCTGCATCATGGGTTAGTCAGATGCTGGATGGGCAGGGTAGGCTAGCTGGACAAAAGGGAGACTGAATTGTGATGTGAACAGAGCAGGTCGTTGCTGACTAGCTCTCCGATTTAGTTGGAATAAAATTCATCTGCAGCAGTAATAATTAGTTAGGAAAACATTCATTCCAAGGTTGTTGAAATACTCAAGTGTACTTCCAACACGATGCCTGAACAAACATTTGAAATCCCTTATGTAATTTTGCCAGCATCTGCTTCCATGGTCTATACTTTGCAAATTCCGCTATTTTCATAATCTTATGTATAATGCAGATGGGCCTAAAGTCAGGGGCTGACTCTCAAAAATGCAGCCCAGCCCTGCTTATATGGTTAATGCAGGGCTGTCAACAAAAAGGACTCAAACAAGTGAATGCACGTGTTGGCATGGTAGCATATACGGTTTTTCTTATTTTAGAGAGGGGCGCGGTCTGTCAAGATCCGAATCCTTCAACGCAAACCTCCTTAACGTGAACAGAAGTTGTGTGAGATATAATTGTCCCAGAAGGAGCTTGCAGAGAGGTCAGCTCTTCATAATTTATTACATTAAAAAAGAAGAAGCCTCAGCAATATGAAAACCCAAATCATTTATAACAACGGTTGCTCCAATATGAATGAGGGAGCCAACAGGACAGGAAGTGGGGAAGGGTCAGGAAAGAGGAGATTCAATAACCAGAAAAAGAAAATTCCAAGCGGAATCCTTGAGGTTTTTCTTAAGAAAGAGTTTTGTTTTCTCCAAAGGAGAAAGAAAACATAAAGGGAGCTCGGCTGGGATCAGGGGTCATTTCCTGCAGGAGCGCACAGGAGCGGAGCTCCGGCAGTAAAAAGCCCAGGGGGCGGGCACAAGCAACAAGCCCCACCCCCTGCTCCCAGCAGCCCTCAGTCAGAGCAAGAAGCAGCCAGATAAGTTGCAGAGCCCTCCCCCCCAGGACCCCAGTCCAGAACAGTCCAGTGGCACCCTTAAGACCAAGTTTTATTCAGGTACAAGCTCTCCCTCCTCTGCAAGGACAGATCTGCACGTTCCCCCCCCCAATAGCTAGCAATCCAAAACAGTCCAGTGGACCCTGAGTGGTGGGCGTTGCCTTCTGACACACATCTGGTGATGTCAGGGGGTGTGGCATATGCAAATAAGTTATGCTAATGAGTTGTGCTAATGAGCTCCTGTACCTCTTTTTCTACGAAATCACCCCTGGCTGGGATCCACCCACAGAGAGTCCTTTAAGAGCCAGGTTATGCAATCGGCAGAACCAAGTTGCAAAGGTTTCCTAGACTGTACAACTTCAGGATCATGACAGGGAGTGTGTTGCCCTCCCCTGGATAGCCCAGGCAAGCCCGATCTCATCAGATCTTGGAAGCTAAGCAGGGCCGACCCTGACAAGTATCTGGGAGGCCTCCAAGGAATACCAGGGTCAGGAGGCAGGCTATCAAGCCACTTCTCTGAATGTCCTCCATGCCCCAGTAGGAGTCACCAGAGGTCACCATGACTTCCAGGGCATGGGCACACACACAAAATGCAAAAATACACCCCAAAAGTTCAAGATAGGGTGTTCACATGCTTGCCCAGAAGTAAAAAAAAATCATTGCATGTAGAAAGCTACCCCTTCAAGCTTTGTCACACACACCCCGACATTCTATCTTTCTATGTGCAAGTAAATAAAGTTTTGGCATGGGGGGCATTCAAATGCACAATTCTGCAACCTGAAGAGGTGTGGTCCAGAAAGAGCATAGCCACACCATTCTGCTGGAAGTAAAACATCTCTAAGACACCAGTCTTATAAACTGTTCTAAACGACTGTACATATTTTTCTGAAAATGTATAAGAAACATAAAAGATAAGGCATTGATTAAAGGAAAGATACTGCTCTGCTGTAGATCAGTCACGCAACATCACAGGACGGCAGCATTAATCGAATGCGCCTTTTCAGCTTTTGTAAGGCGTTAGAGGATCTTTGGTCTACTTCTCATTAAGGCGGTAAACCGGCAAGTGGTCTGTACCACTTCTAACTATAGATGGGGCTTGGGTAGAGTCCAATAGTCAGTGTGGCAGAGCATGTGCTTTGTGTACACAAGATCAGTAGTTCAATCCTCGGTATATCCAGAGAAAAGATATCATGTTGGGAAAGTCATCTTTTTCTGCCTGAGGCCATAGAGAGTTGCTAAGTAGAGGGCCCTGAAATGATCCAGTGATCTCACTAAGTATAAAAGTAGCTTCATGTGTTCAGAATTAAATGTTCCTCCATACCCCCCAAAAAAAATCCCATACTCACAAACTCAAAAAGAACCAGGTTTTGGGGGATCTTGCAAGTCGTTCAAAGTGAGTTCCACTTCAGACTCATCGCTTTCAAAGGGACTTGAGCAATCCAGTGTCTTTGGAGTTGGAACCATTGTACTTTGGATAAAGGTTGAATAGCTGACATTCTCTAAGTGCTCTCACTGACCTGTTATCAGTCAATCGCATTCTACGCAACATGATCCGTAACAGTCGTACAGAAAAAAAAATTCTTTGTGGAATGATCTTGGACACATCTTGGAAAGAGCCAGTGTGGTGTAGTGTTGGACTAGTATCTGAGACACCCAGTTTCAAATCCCCATTTGTGCCATGGAAGCTCACTGGCGACCTTGGGCACAGCATTCTTAGCCTAACCTACCTCACAGGGTTGTTGTGAGGATAAAATGGAGGAAAGATGTAAGTCGCCTTGGATCTCCATTGGGGAGAAAGGCAGGGTACAAATGAAGTAGGTAAATAAATAAATACCACCAAAGTTCTGAAAGCAGAAGTGAAAAAAGGTCTTTAACAATGACAAAAACAATACAAACCGCATGCAGCGGTAGCTTCCCCAGTGTTCCCTTGACCAACATTACTGCTTCGAACAGTCATTAAGATATGTGCAGCTACCTTCAGAGACTATCCAGTACTTTGAGGTTTTCTAAGACATGTTGCTATTTCAGTGCAAGCACTTTCTAAAATATTCATGCCTAATTGATTATTTCCTGATTTGTTTTGTTTTTCTCCAGGAGGTTAGTTATTTTTATGTGCTCATCTGAATATGCAATTTTTTAAAAAATCTCTTCGCTTTTTGGAACTTTATCTGCACCCTTTCTTGTGAGCTATCAGAAATTCCAATGCAGTTGCTATAGGGATGGGCAGTAGCTTACTTACGATGGGCAAAAAAACGGGGATCGGCATTGGGATGACTTCAGCACTGGACAACTCCTCAAACTCATCCTTTTCAACTATCTGAACACTTTAAGATGCCTGCACACCAATACACCCAAATGGGGACAATGAGCTGCTGAATCACATGGCTGTGGGCGCCACTGAACAAATTAGGACTACTCCAGACTAAATGGTTAGCAGATCTATTCAAGACTTCAGTCTTAACCTATGAAAATACATGACCATGGCCATGACTTTTTTTTGCAAAAGACACCCTCCATTGCAGAACCCTGAGAACAGCTTCTTTGAAACATAAGCTTTTATACTGAACAGAGTCTTCATGGACAGTAGTGATTTCCAGAATCAATAAGTCCAGTGGCTTTTGATGGCTGCATTGGTGGGACTGTGGATAAGGCAATGAAGCCATATCTCTTTGGGCAACAAAGGAACTGGAGAACTAAGAAAATGTGACAAGCCAGTGCTAAGGAGACTTCCGGATTGGAGCCTGCTTTAATAGTAATATCTCAGTTCCAACAGATGCAAGTAACACTATCTACAAGATGCCTCATGGAAGGGTCAGGATCATTTATAAGGATGGGTAATAAGGTTGTACCATTTCCCTCACTAATTTGAATGGCTTCACAGAAGTATATAAGACAAGTCCTGCTGGATCTGACCAGTGGTCCATTAAGTGGTCCAGTGGACCAAAGGGTGCAGAGAGCCAGTTTGGTGTAGTGGTTAAGTGCGCAGACTCTAATCTGGGAGAACCGGGTTTGATTCCTCACTCCTCCTCTTGCACCTGCTGATGTGACCTTGGGTCAGTCACAAGCTCTGGCACAGCTGTCCTTGAAAAAGAGCAGTTTGTGTCAGAGTTCTCTCAGCCCCACCCACCTCACAGGGTGTCTGTTGTGGGGAGGGGAAGGGAAAGGAGTTTGTAAGCCGCTCTGAGACTCCAAGTGAAGGGCGGGGTATAAATCCAATCAAAAGAACATAAGAGACGCCAATGTTGGATCAGGCCAAAGGCCCATCCAGTCCAACACTCTGTGTCACACAGTGGCCAGAAATACCAGTGCCATCAGGAGGTCCAGCAGTGGGGCCAGGACATTAGAAGCCCTCCCACTGTTGACCCCCCCCCCAAGCCCCAAGAAGAC
Organism: Gekko japonicus; assembly: GCF_001447785.1. NCBI lineage: Eukaryota > Metazoa > Chordata > Lepidosauria > Squamata > Gekkonidae > Gekko > Gekko japonicus. The sequence continues at coordinate 297,424 of NW_015164680.1, forward strand.
AGAGCATCACTTGCCCCAGAGCCCCTAGCTATACCTTGTGGCTAATAGCCACTGATGGACCTCTGCTCCATATGCTTATCTAATTCCCTTTTGAAGCCGTCCATGCTTGTAGCACCCACCACTTCCTGTGGCAGTGAATTCCATGTGTTAATCACTCTTTGGGTGAAGAAATCTCTTCTCTCTTCTCTTCTTCTTCTTCTACAGTAGCAAGCCAGATACCCTGAACAGTCTATAAGAAGTGAAATTCAGAGATATTCAGAACACAGAGATTCCACTTAACCGTCTTGGCTAATAGCCGTTAATGGGCCTATTCTCCATAAATTTGTCATACCCCCTCTTTATATCATTTAAGGTAGTGAATTCCACCACAGATGCAAGGGAAGTTGCCTGGGAGTCAGCATGTCAAGGGCCCATGTGATGTCCATATTCCAGAAGGCAACCCAATCCTCAATGGGGAAATTAGCAATTACAGGGGAGGGGCCATGGCTCAGTGGAAGATCCTCTGCTTTGCTTGCAGAATGTCCCAGGTTCAGTGCCCAGCATCTCTGCTCAAAATGACCAGGCAGCAGTGATGTGAAAGAGCTCTGCCTGAGACCCTGGAAAGCTGCTGCCAGTCTGAGTAGACAATACTGACTTTGAGGGGCCAATGGTCTGATTCCATATAAGGCAACTTCATAGATGTTGAGTATGTGGTTATCCAAGAGAGTTCTGGAAAACTGATGATATGCAGCATGTGCTGCAATAGGGGAGTGGCCATTTTAACTGATCTTCCATTCATGCAGAGATTAGAGGTCCCTGAGATCTGTACCCTTACAAGCTAATAATTTGTCCGTGACCAGGGGAAATATATAATGCACAGATTACCTGATTCTTGGTTGATGCTGCCTAATAAATCCAGTGTACGTCCTGCTGAGCTGATGCATTTAGGAATTGTCCCCTCTGCAATTCCTCTGCTATGTCTATCATCTTTCAATAATAAAGTTTCAATCTTTCTCCTACCTACAATGAATAGAGTGGGGGAATTAGCAGGTACAGAGAGGTATAATTTAGCTTGGACAGGGGCAGCCATCTTCATAAACCCAAGACTGGTGTTATCACTACCAAAAGAAAATTAGCAATAAAATGAATCCACATCTCCTTTTTAAAAAAGAAAAGAAAAATGAATCAAGCCTGTAAATAACTGTGAAAATGAACTTCCTTCCAAGCTCTGCCAATGCTGCTGAACTGATGTCCTTAGCCAAAAACAGGGGGGTTTGTTTTATGAGCCAGCCACACGAATCAACATGAACGATCACGCTGCTTGTTTTGCCTTAAATGCAGAGGGTGTTATTTTTAAGATGGCGGAGAGCGGCAGCACTCTATCGGTCTCTCCCGTTCTCTCTCCACCCTCCCCATCCTCCTCCCTCTTCAGTTTTCCATCTACTGTTTTAAAAAGTGCCCTTCCCAAGCAAAACAGCTCTGATTTCCCAGGCAGCCAGCAAGTTTGTTATCATTCCCTCTAAGAAAAATATACTCTAGTCTCTACAAAAATGTATAATCTCACCACATCAGCTTTGAGATGGCAGAAATATTGCACCGATGCTTAGCAAAATATATGTAAGTAATTTTGGGGGAGGAGAACAGAAACAACTTATCCAGCTCACGGTTCTGATGGTGTTTTGGTACAAAATCAAAATCAGGTTTCAAAGGCAGCTGATTGCCCCCTGCCTCGCACGCACTTTGGGGTCATGAGTGCTTGAAATCCTTTCCCACCCGGCTCTCTTTCAGGACCTTCCCTATTCTGCACACTAGCTGGTTGTTTAATCTTTCTTTTTTTCCCCTTAAGAACTACTTAAAGATTCTGGTCCACAGGAGCAAAAACACAGCTGGAGGCAGTGAGGCAGTCAGCTGGCAGGGATAACAGTGAATGAGCAATGGGGGAATGTCATCTTTAGCAATAAAAGGCACACACATGCAAGCTCCATCTCTCCCCAGAATACTTTTAAAGGGCCAGTTCACAGTATTGCTCTGGGGACTATCCGGGCTGTCATTCCTACATGGCTTGAATGTGCACATGACTAATCTGTCGTATGGAGAAATTTTACGCTGAGTGAGACTATTGGTCCATCTCTAGCAGGTCTCCAGGATCTCAAGCAAAGGCCTCGCCCTGCTCCATGGCCTGAGATCCTTTTACTTGCAGCTGCTGAGCCTGACCTGGATGGCCCAGGCTGGCCCGATCTCATCAGATCTAGGAAGCTAAGTAGTATTTCCTGGTTAGTATTTCAACGAGAGACCACCAAGGAAATCAAGGGTCACTATGCAGAGGCAGGCAACGGCAAACCACCTCTATTCATCTCCTCTATTCATCTCTTGGCTTGAAAACCCTACAAGGTCACCATAAATTGGCTGCAACTTGACGGTTAAGTGTGCGGACTCTAAGCTGGGAGAACCGGGTTTGATTCCCCCCTCCTCCACTTGCACCTGCTGATGTGACCTTGGGTCAGTCACAAGCTCTGGCACAGCTGTCCTTGAAAAAGAGCAGTTTGTGTCAGAGTTCTCTCAGCCCCACCCACCTCACAGGGTGTCTGTTGTGGGGAGGGGAAGGGAAAGGAGTTTGTAAGCCGCTCTGAGACTCCAAGTGAAGGGTGGGGTATAAATCCAATCTCTTCTTCTTCTTCTACCGCCACTTAGCCATCTGCATGCAAATGCAACGTGCTTGCCTCTGTTATGTGAAGTAGGAGCAACATACCCAGCTCTCCAGGTTCCAAGCAGCAAGCTTTGTGGAATCCCTTAGGCAGCCCATGGCACACCAGTAAGTGATGTGGGTCCACACTGGTGCATTGAGAGCCAGTTTGGTGTAGTGGTTAAGTGTGCGGACTCTAATCTGGGAGAACCAGGTTTGATTCCCCACTCCTCCACTTGCACCTGCTGGATGACCTTGGGCAAGCCATAGTTCTGATAAGAGCTGTTCTTGAAAATGAACAGTTTCTGTCAGAGTTCTCTCAGCCCCACCTACTTCACAGGGGGGGCTGAGGGGAGGGGAAGGGAAAGGAGTTTGTAAGCCGCTCTGAGACTCCTTTGGGTAGTGAAGGGTGGGGTATAAATCCACTCTCTTCTCTTCTTCTTCTTTCGCTTGAGCCTTTGTTATCAGTAGAACAACCAATGACAACTGCAAGCAAGCAAGGAAGCCACCCCAAATGAGTTGTCTGAATCAACCCTCCCAGGCCAAGATAAGGGCTTTTTTATAGCTGGCTACACACTGAAGCAGCGGACCTGGCGGGTGGTCTGGAGGCAAGAAGAAGCTGACAGGTCATTGATCCGGGAAAGAGGGAGGCAGTCAAAACAAGTGAGTAGGCCATCAGGGGCTGTGTCGAGGGATTTTGCTGCCCCAGGCAGGGACAGCAGCACTCCCCATTCTTATTTATTTATTTATTTAAATATTTTTACCCCGCCCTCCCCGCAAGCGGGCTCAGGGCGGCTTCCAAGGGGCATAGCCCAGACATAAAATCACATAAAATCCAATAAAATCCATAACATTACAATTAGCAATAAACAATAAACAATAAAGTGCTTCCTTTTATCAGATGGTCTTAAGTTGTTAAAAGCGATGGCATCATTGTCCAAGAAATGGTCCGAGCCCGTCCGCTGCACTCATTGTCGCATAGTTCTAGTAGCACTACGTTCAAGGACACTCCCAACTTCGATGTTCTTACCACCGTTGGTAATAATGGTGGCAGCAGCAGCGGCGGCCCCTACGTGAAAGCCTGGTGGAAGAGCTCCGTCTTGCAGGCCCTGTGGAACTGCATAAGGTCCCGCAGGGCCCTGATCTCCTCCGGGAGCTCATTCCACCAGTCAGGGGCCGCCACTGAGAAGGATCTGGCCCTTGTTGCAGCGTATCTTACCTCTCGGGGGCCCGGAACTACTAACTGGTTCTGGGTCCCCGACCGAAGTGCTCTTGGGGGTATGTATGGGGAAAGGCGGTCCCTCAGGTAGGTCGGACCCAGGCCATATTCTAGAATACATCCTGTAGCTCGTACTGCTCTGAATCTGTGACCAAATCCAGTCCTAGTTAAAACAATCTGCCCCCCTCTGCTAACAAGGCTGTCTTCTTTCTCTCCTTTAGCACTGCAAAGCAGAGCAGGAGGGGGGGGACCCTCCTTCCCCTGTCTAATGTAAGCCTTCAAAAGGTTTTTAAAATCCTGCTCTGCCTCCAACAAGTGGATCTACCCTGCAATAGTGGGAAGGGAGATGGGAGCCACACACAACTGTAAAGATCCCCAGGAAAGAGGCCCGTTGGCTCAAAGATCTGCCATGAAGTCACCTCCCACTGGAAGTAATCTTCATCTACTGTCCTAATCCTTCCTGGGGGAACTGCATGCAAAACTGCTGCCGTTGCCCATAGCCAACATTTGCAGGAAGGAGATAGGAGACAAATTGTTCAGCCCAGCATTTTGCAGAGATTCCTGCTTGGGAAGGGATATGGGGCTGGTTTCATTAAGCTGGGCCTGGGCTAATAAAGAAAGAGATTTGCACCAAAGCTGGAAGGGGGGGCATGTTTACTGCCATAGCACAGAGAAAGCTAAAACTCCTTCCCCCAGTAATGAAAGGAGATTGCAATTCATTAAGGGTTCGAAATGGTTGTTCCAGGTTTGTACAGTGGAATCAATTTGACGCAGCCATTCCCCCCCCAACAAATTTGTTATCCTGTTTGATGCCGAGAGCCAGACAAATAACATAATACCGTGAGAAGGGCAAAAGGGAGCTCCAGCCGAGAGGGAAATTGAGACCTTCTTGATCAGAGCTATGGAAAATTAGTCAGGATGAAAGCAAGCAAGCAACAAGAGGGGAAAGGGAGTCGAAAGGGAAAGGCACACAGAGCCAGATTTATGTATTTGCTGTCCTGGTTTTGCAGTGCAATGGAACCATCACAGAGCGGCTAGTCAGTGCTCATTTGGGGGAATGGGGGAGATGCCTCTGCAGAGGACCTACATTTACAAGGAAAGAAGAGGCTTGATGAGTTGAGCAGAAGGTCCATCGAATCCAGAACCCGCTTTCCCATAATAGCCAGCCAGATGGCCTCTGAGGTGCCCATAAGCAAGCTGTGAAGACAGTGTCCCCCCTCCCATCCTCTGTCCACCAGCAACTGGTTTTCCAAGGCAAGACACTTGCACATAGCTATCAAAGCTAATAACTGCTGATGGACCGATCCCCTGTGAGCTTGTCTAATCCTTTTTTAAACCCATCTAAAGCCACTGGGCACACATCATATGGCAGCTAATTCCATAAGTCAGTTATGCGCCATATGACAATATGCTCTCTTCCATGCGCCCTGACTCTACTCCCTGTCAGTGTCAGAGGCTTGCCTCGTTGTACGAAGGGGAGGGAGAGAAAAACTTGTGATACTTTCCTCGCAGCTTGATGCATAGACACACATGTTTTGGGAGGGGGGATCGGGCGTGCTGATCCTGTGCAGATCCCGGCTGGCTGATGAAAGAGATTTCAGGACAGGCATAGAAAAGGAAGCCCGGAGAATGGTGCTGGAATGGTTTCAAGAGACTCTGGAGTTCCTTTGAAACTTGTCATGGATTCCTGAATGGGAAAGCTGAAAAGGCACATAGCCCAGTCATGCACAGCTGCAAGGGAGGACTGAGTATGTTCCAGGGCAGTGGTCTTTAACCCATGAGTTGGGATCCTTAGGAGGGACAAGAAGCCGCACTTTCTGGGTCCCAATAGAGCTGCCATCGTTCTGCTGCCTTTTAGAAGCACCTGTTGCCAGCGGCACACATGCTTAGAGAGCATCGGCACTCTGCTCCTGCTTCTCTTTGGGAGGGGCAGCCAGACAATGAGACAAGGAGGAATTTCACATTAGCCTTTTTAACCCGTTTAGAAGCTGTTTTTGATTCGTTGTGGAGTAAACCGGTATAGGGCTGCCATATCACACATGGCTTTCCCCTTCCGGTAAAGAGCTGGATCTGAAGCGGCTTGCCATTTCAGACTGTACCACTTTTTCCTTGTCGTTTTTCGCCCGCGCGGGCGATTTTTGGCTTTTTTAATATATATACGTTCGCTTTAGAGCACTATAGCGCTGGAGCGCTATAGCGTGGGACATCACCCGCACGGGCAAAAAACGGCGGGGAAAAATGCATCGGAAATGGGAGAGGAAATTGAAGACAACTTGGAAGCGGTTGACAGGTAAAACACTTCAGCCCCATTTCCTAAACGGGACAGTAGCGTTTGTTTGTGAAATTACAAATATATTCCGGTAGGGAACCGGTTCTAAAACGGTTCTGTCTGAAATTACAGACCGGGAACCCGTTCCTCTTCCGGATTATATCATCTGTCTGAAATTCCTCAAGGTCATTTCATGGTTCTCTGTGGCTCTTGGTTTGTCCTTCATTATGTCGCACATCCTGGGACTTGGTTTGCTCTTCCTGGGCCCCAGCCATCTTGTTCTGCTGCCTCAAATTCTAAATTACCCAGCCTGGTTTCCAAATTGGAGCTCATGTATTAGGAATTTTCTATTGCTCCTTCTATTGCCCGCTCGCGGGAAGGGCGGGGTATTAATTAATTAATTAATTAATTTTTGAAAGCCAAATGTTGAACATGGAAGTGACTTTGCCAGTGTATACATATGACCTTGCCAATGTATACATGCGAACTGAAAAAACTCTGCAAAAAAGCAATCTTCCATCAAGATTTCTTTTGTGTCGTGTTTCAGCCACGCTCAGGAGCGTGTGCACAAATTGGCCAGCCACCGTACACAAAGGATCTTGAGGCAATAATAGGTGCAGTTGCATCAAGATTGTCTGATCAGTGCTGAATCTGTTTGTCAGTAAAGTGCTTGGGTGGGAGAGGAGTGCAAATAAACTAAAGAAACACTTCGTTTTAGAAATGCTTAAAATAGTTTAAGATTCAGGAGGAACAAAACACAGTGCAGAACAAAACTCTGGAACCCAAAGGGGCCAGAACAGGGAAAATAAACTCATTCCTAATTCTATAACTTTGCCTGCTGGACTTGAACTTCTTATCCAGCAAACAGAGACACTAACCAGGTAACTAGGCTTCCACTCTGGTTTCATTCCCTGTGTTAAATAGCTGCCAAGCAGAGCTCATGCACTGCGGGGAAAGGGTACACTCCACTAGGGCATGGGCAGGCATGGCCTACAAGCCCGTTACTATGAAACAGTTGTATAGAAATATTGATTTCTAAAAGTCCATGCCTTCTCCTGTGATGTCTTTCTGATAACATGCTGTGTCTTGTTTCCTGTTGAAGCCAAATGGCCTGTCCATTTGGCCAGAGAAACTTTATAACCATGCCATATAACCACACATCCTTTCACACCTCTAAGTGGAAGAGCTAGACTTCAAGGTGCCTGCTTTAAGGCTACATGGGTCATGTCACGTACATCATGGAGAAGCTGGAAGTTAGGTCACCTGACTGCAGGAGGAGTTCCCAAACTTCTAGCCTATCCCCACACGTAGCCATGACAACCAACAATTGGGCCCACCCATGCCCACTTGCAATTGGCTAATAGGTAAAGGTAAAGATTCCCTTGCTCGAAAGCCAGTCGAGTCCGACTCTAGGGTTGCGGTGCTCATCTCCGTTTCAAAGCCGAAGAGCCAGAGCTGTCCGAAGACGTTTCCGTGGTCATGTGGCCGGCATGACTAAACACCAAGGCGCACAGAACGCTGTTACCTCCCCACTGAAGTGGTACCTATTTATCTACTTGCAATTTCTTGCTTTCGAACTGCTAGGTTGGCAGGAGCTGGAACTAGAGACAGGAGCTCACTCCGTCATGCGGCACTCGGGTCTCGAACTGCTGAACTACCGACCTTCCACAGCCTGCAGTTCAGCGTCTTAACCACTTGAGCCACCGCAGCTCCTTAATAATAATAGCCACATCTAATTTGTGACTGGAATTGCTGTATAATTGTTTGATCCCAATGAGCGAGCTGGTGTGTGCTTGCTCTCTGCTCCTGCTGTCTCTGCATTCCTGGACTGGCTTGGGGGGCTGAATCCTGTACAATAGTCCATTTGTGACATTTCGGGAATGGAATAGACTTTTCTTCCCCCAGTCATCACTCATGAGACTGTATATGAACAGAACCAAGAAGGGGGGGGGCACCATTACAAGTTTGCACCAAGCCCAGAGAAATGATGCTTAGAGCTTGCTGCCAAGTCAAGGTGGGACATGATTTATTTAGGGTTCTGAGCCTCCAGGTGGGGCCTGGAGGTCTCCTGGAATTACAACTGATCTGCAGGTGACAGAGATCAGTTCCCCTGGAGAAAGTGGCTGCTTTGGAAGGTGGACTCTGTGGGCATTTACACCTTGCTGAGGTTCCTCCCCTCTGAAAATCCCACCCTCCCCAGGTTCCACCCTCCAAATCTCCAGGAACTGGCAACCTTAGTTAGTGAAAACATCACAACAAGGAAAGGGAAAGGAAAGCAATCATCATCTTCCTTGCCTGCAAGCCAGGCATTGGTCTGTTTAAGCTGGTGAAACTTTTCCAACCACGGAAAGTGATGAGGTCACTTTCAGCGGCTCCAGGGCTTTTTTTTGTAGAAAAACCCCAGCAGGAACTCATTAGCATAATAGGCCACACCCAACAGCAGAAACCTATTAGCATATTAAGCCACACCCCTGACAACACAGCTCATTAGCATATTAGGCCACACCCCGTGCCTTCCCTTGACTTGCCCGGGCAAGCCGGCCCTTGGACAGGGTGGGGAATGCCTCCCTGATCCTTCCAGGAGCCCCCCGGCCCGCCCGCCTTGGAGTCGCCGGGGGGGTCGCTCTCCAGGCCTTCCCTCTGTAACACACGCAGAGGTTTTAGCTGTAGTGGGCATGGCCAACTCTGAAGCCAGCCGGAACTCCGTTCCTGTGCGTTCCTGCCCAAAAATAGCCCTGAGCGGCTCGATATCTGCATGGCAGCCGACCGTGAAAGCCACCGGACCCGTAAACCCAAAACTGGCAGCCTTGCTCTGCACAAAAGGCCCGTGCCATGCCCATCAAAGAACCAAGCGCTTTGCTAGTACTCTCGTATTTACTAAAGTCGGAAGCTTTTCTATCTGTTCTGCTAAGGAAGAGGCCATTTCTCTGCCAGGTCAGCCATATGTTTCCCAAATGTTGCTGTTAGACTATACAGGAAAGTCCATTAATTGCACCGACGGATGCTGCCTGTGTGTAATTTCCATATGTTGTTTTTGAACGCTTGCCCACTAGTTTGGAGGCATGTATCTTTCCCACGTACACAGGGCGCTATCTGAAGAGCTCGGTGGCGGCACTGCTGTGTGATGGAGCCTCCTACATTCCCGATAGCTGCCCCTCTTCATCCCGGCGACCCTTGTTCTCCACCTCTCCTCTCTGCCATGCATCATGCACGGCTGAGGTCAGGAAAGCTCCCACGCTTACTGTCATTCTGCAAACGGAGTAAAACAGATTTCTTCGGAAGGGCGTTTCTATAAATGTGATAGGTCTCTACGAGAACAGAATGGTTTCAGAAGATGCTTTATAAAGGGAAAGGGACTGTGTGTCGACTAGAGCACGGTGTATATGATGCATTAGCCCTGACCTGGATAGCCCAGGATAGCCTGATCTTGTCAGATCTCCGAAGTTAAACAGGGTCAGCCCTGGTTAGTACTGGGATAGAAGACCACCAGGGCAGTCCAGGGTTGCGACACAGAGGCAGGCAATGGCAAACCACCTCTGAACATCTTCTTCCTGTGAAAACACCACGTGGTTGCCACAAGTCAGTTGTGACGACAGCAAAAAAAAAAAATGCATTATCCGTTTGCTGCATACCTGTTACCCTGTTGTCACTGCACTGTTGTCTAGTGAGTGATATAATACCATGACCCTGAATTGTATCTACACTCTGTATGAGGCCTAACCAGCTATGATTATTCAGATTTCTGTAATCCTAGTTCTTGTGCATTGCCTATTGGATGTCCCATCCTATTGATTGCATGAATTAATACTGCGTAATCCGCCTTGTAGACTATAAAAACAGTAAATAAATACACACACCAGCAGTGATCAGCTGAACGGTGAACCCAGAGGAGCCTGTCTCCATCCCACCCTCCACCCCGGCACAACAGCGTAGCCCTCAAGAACCAGCATGGTGTAGTGAATCGAAAATGTAAAACCTGGAATTATATTCCCACTTCATAATGAAGTTTACTAGATTGTCTTGGACCAGTCATTCATTCATTCTCAAACCTACTTTTCAGGGTTGCTATGATGATAAAATAGGGCAGGAAGAATCAGTTATGTTTGAACACCCACCAGTTTGGCTTATGTTGCCCATCTGTGGCAAGAAAAGAGATTATTGTTTGGCAAGCTGTTTGGATATGTGTGAATAAATTTGGATGTCTATGTCTCCTTGATTACACTGTTTCTTGCACCACTGGACTTTATCAACACAGCTCCACCTACTGACACTGATCTGCTACTGCTGTTGCCACCTCCAGTTTTTAAAAGGATACATAGGAAAATGGGGGGGATCATTTCAGTGTTTTAATTTGAGACTTACTACTTAGTGTCTCTGTGTGCCTTCACTGTCTGCCCACAAACCAAACTAATCTTGCAACCAGCTCTTTGTTATCAAATAAAATTGCACATAGTCACTGCACAGGCATGAAAAGTGAGCAGCGCGATATAACCCACGTTGCTCGTTCAAATTATATACCTGATTCTGTAGGCACACGGAAGGAACAAACTGCGAGGAGGTCCATGCTTTACACAAGTCAGTAAATCTAATTACTTGATCCTTGTGGACCCTGCCTGTTCTCCAGTAAATGAGATTATTTTGTCCTTGGACTGGGCAAAAGCAGCCTCAGGTTTCGACGACCAAACAGCTACTGAGCAGCCACAAAGCTGCTCAGCCAGGTATGTTCCCTCTAAGCTATGGATTCTTGTGAGCAAAAATTCTACTTTGTGAGCTCCTGGCATTAAAGTTGTGAGCAAGCGATTTGGCCCCTGCATAAATCAGTTTGCTCTCGAGCCATCCTTCCTGAGCTAAGACAAAAATGTGTGAGCCAGAGGCTAAAAAACTGTGAGCTAGCTCACACTAACTCAGCTTAGAGGGACCACTGTATCCTCAAAACAAACCTCACCTAGGAACATTGGTGATCCAAGCAGGAGCTCCTCTCATGTGTATTCAAGGCAATTCTGATGAGGTATTTTCACCTGGGGGCATGTTGGCAGAGCAGTACTCAGCAGTACTCCTAAGGAGATCCATCTATACCACTCCTGAGTTCCATGGAGGAAGGATGGGATCAAAATATACCATCGAGACAAACTTTGGAGGACCCTCTCATCCCAGTGGGGGTCTCAGGCTGAAGACAGCTGACTTCAGTAAGAAGCAGGAAGTGGGCATAGATCCCCGCCGAGCCCATTAAAACAAAGACACAGCCATGAAATAATCCCAACTTTTATTGAACAGCATCAGGAATGGAGTTCTGAATGCCAGTGAGATGCATGGGGCTGCTAATACTCAGCCCAGCAAGACACCTGGGCTTCTGAAAGCTGCACTGCCACAAAACAGGTAGTGTTGTCCTTGTTGCTGTACCCCCATGAGAAGTACAGCTGTGCGGGTCCATGAAACAGCTGTCTTGTTGTTTGCTTGCGCTGTGGCAGGAGCCAGGCAAGAAGAAGAGAGTCGGTGACCACACAGAAGAGCAGGTGGATACCCATTGGTCATGGTAAGCGGTTGGTCTTGTTGCGGGCTCAGTAGACGATTGACACTGCACTGTGAATGAGGTCCATCCTGTCTCTGTCCATGTTGGAAGGATACCTGTTAAGAGCCAAAAGAAATATAGGGACAGTAGTGTTCCACGGCAGCAACAGACAATGTGCGGGCTCAAGCTCCCCACACATGATGTGAGTTATATTAAACAGAGTGGTCCCAGTTGGGTGTTCTTTTGGCTTCTATACTACCCCTTCCCATGGGGGCAACCACACAGTGGAATTCACCTTTTGGGGGAGTTAATGTAGTTACTGCATCAATATATACCCATCCTTTGTAGAGAGCGGCCTTTGAACTCTGTCTGTGGTTTCGGTTTAACCTTCTTCCACGGCACTCTGGCCTTGCAAGACAAAAAGTATCATGAGTGTTTGGCCTGCGGTAGCAAGGATTAAAGTGGAATGGGCAGCAGTTCATGGACTCCTGAAGCTGCCTTATACTGAATCAGACCCTTGGTCCATCAAGGTCAGTATTGTCTACTCAGACTGGCAGCCGCTCTCCGGGATTCCAGGTGGAGATCTTTCACGCTACCTACTGTACTGGAGATCCTGGGGATTGGACCTGGGACTTTCTGCATGCCAAGCAGAGGCTCTACCACTGAGCCAGTGTTCCCTCTAAGCTGAGTTCGTGTGAGCTAGCTCACAGTTTGTTAGCCTCCGGCTCACACATTTTTGTCTTAGCTCAGGAAGGAGGGCTCCAGAGCAAACTGATTTATGCAGTAGCCAAAACGCTGGCTCACAACTTTAATGCCAGTAGCTCACAAAGTAGAATTTTTGCTCACAGGACTCCACAGCTTAGAGGGGGCATGGGCCACACCCCTCCCCGATTTCTAATTACCAAGAAACGAGGCTGTGCTCCCTTTTACCCCCACTTGCATGTGGGGTTACATTTCGTATGCTATCACACTGACCTCATGGTGTTGCTCTGCTACTATATCTCCAAGGGGTTCCCCTTTTTCCACAGTGTGCTAATCCTGTGTCCCCTGTTGGGGAGACACTGCTAGCAACTATGGCAGGAGGAGGAGTTTTAAATATCATTACAGATGGGGGGGAGACATTGCAGCAATTCCACCCCCTGCTTTGCTTACCTGTGTGGGGCACATTAACTTTGCATCCCCAGCTGGAGAAGGAGAGGTTTCTGTTCCAGGCCTGTGTCCTGAGAGGGAGGATCTGTAAAAGTTCTGAGCAAAGCAGGGTCAGCAATAGACTGTAATAATGTTTGAAAAGTTCCTTTTCAAGTTCCGATCACCAAAGGGCCCCCCCCCATGTGTGTTCTGATTATGCATGACATGAAGCCAGACAGATGTCCCCACCTGTCTTATCATTTTAGTCAAAGGTGTCCTGGCTCAGCTGGATAGAGGACTTAGGAGAGCTGCGATAGGGTGCAGACTTTATGGCAATTTCACACTCACGGAATAATGCACTTTCCATCCACTTCCAGCACACTTAAGTGGTCGTTCGCAAGTGGATGTTCCCATTTTGCATAACAGTTGCAAAGTGTGTTGAAAGTCGGCTGACGGTGCCCCACTCAGCACATGTGGAAGACAGCCTTTTTTCTAAGCGATGTAGTGACTCTATAGGCATGGTGGGAGGGGTTGGTTTTCAATTCATACCAAACTCAACATACTTAAGTGAGCATCTTTGCTGCGGCAACACTCGGCCAGGAGCACGACGGGGGCCGAGGGGCTTAGGGTGCCAACAAAGCCCCAGTCCTCTCCCAGCACACCCGCTTCCTGTCCCAATGTCAGCACATCCGTGCCAGGTTTTCATTGGAACTGTGGAAGGGGTTGTACTGGTTTCTATCTCCAAATTATGCTGGTGATCTCTGAGGGAGCAATCCTAAGCAGTTCTACTCAGAAGTAAGTTGTCTGTTATGCGGTGGGACTTACTCCCAGCTGCCTGAGTGATATTGCTGTAGGGGGCTAAGCAGTGTGCAGGCTGATTTAATATTACACTGTAAATGTCCTGACCTGGATAGGCAAGGTCGGATCTCGGAAGCTAAGCAGGGCTGACTCTGGCAAGTAGTTGGATGGGAGACCTCCAAAGAATACCAGGACCGGGAGGAAGAGGAAGGCTATCGAGCCACTTCTCTGAATATCCTCCATTGCCCCAGTAGGAGTCACCTAGGGTTGCCATCCTCTTGATGGGGGCAGGGGTTCCCTCGCATTTGGGACCCCCAATCCACAGATGGCCATCTGACCAGCAGGGGGAGCTCTGCCCCCAAAGAGCCCTGTCACGCCCAATGTGCCTGGCATGATGACGTCACCCGGAGGTGATTTCCCCCAAAAATGCTAGAGCATCCTCTGCACAACGTGCCCGGCATGATGGCGTCACTTCTGAGTGATGTCATCACAGCACATGACTTCGCACCATGCCAGAAGATCCTGAGACTGGGCAGAAGCACTCCTGCTGGCAGCCAGGTATGACCTGGCCACCCTAGAGTCACCAGAGGTCGCCACGACTTCCAGGCACACAAAAGATTACACTGTAAATGACTCAGGGGTTCAAAAATGACATTTCTGTTATTTGGATCACCAGGCTGAACCTCCCACGTCAGAGAATGGATTGAATAATTCACGGCACAACTTATTCAACACATTTTGCCCTTTTTCCCTGTTCCTTTATTGTCTTCTAACAGATTGCAAGAAGTCTCAAAATGTATTCAGTATTTTAAATGATTCATAATTTCTTTAGCGGTGAATAACTTTGGGCCTGGGGGGGGGGAACATCTCAAACTGTGCGTATTACAAAGAGGCATGGAATTTGCCACTCATAGAATAGCTTAACGGTAAAGATTTTCTACAAGTTGGGCAATGTTTTTAAGCATGCTTTTGGAGACAGGAAAATGTGCACTCCACTGTGGTATTCATATATATTTTTTTAAATCCATGCAATGGGGCACTGACTCATCTCACAGTAGCTGCAACGGTGTGCATCTGTGGACTTCATATGTGCAGAGATATGATACCTAAGGCAGAGGGAAGACGGCATGGTACACCTGATCTCGTCAGATCTCGGAAGGTAAGAGAAGGTAAGAGAGACCACCAAGGAAGACTCTGCAAAGGAAGGCCATGGCAAACCGCCTCTGCTTCTCTCTTGCCTTGAAAGCCCCCTGCAGGGATCCCATAAATCGGCTGCAACTTGGCAGCACTCTACACACAGGACCAGGATGCCTAGGCCGGGAATAGCCATCTTCTGGTACCCAGGTTGCTGGATTCTGCCTGGAGAAGCTACTCAGTCTGTGGGGCATGTAGACTGTTCCACCCTCCAACCATGCCACTGCTGGACTGAAGGAGGTGCTGTCACTGTGCATTGCAGGGGGAACTGCTCCTTGTGTGGCCCCACTTCCTAGCAGCACACAAAGCACCACTTCTGGCCCAACAGGAACACTGATGACATGAGGCCTCTCCAATGTTCTAGAATCTTCCGCTGCATCCTCTTTCATTTCTCAGCCAGACTTGGTAACTTCGGTGCCCAGACTACACACAACAAGTTTCACGAATTCATCACAGGGACTAGCAGCCACTTCTGGTTAGAAGCACCTCAGGATCTCAGTTCTGATCGAATCGACACCACAGGAGGACGAGGGGCTCCTGCTTTCCCTCCATCCTATTTCCTCCAGTCAGATAGCACCAGAGGGTGTCCTTTACCTAGGGTTGCCAGCAATGCTCCCTCCAAGCTGTGAAGTCTTGTGAGCAAAAATTCTACTTTGTGAGCTACTGGCATGAAAGTTGTGAGTGAGCGGTTTGGCTCTGGAGCCATCCTTCCTGAGCTAAGACAGAAATGTGTGAGCCGGAGGCTAAAAAACTGGTGAGCTAGCTCACACTAACTCAGCTTAGAGGGAACACTGGTCACCAGCTCTTGGTTAGGAAATATTGTATTGTATTTTTATATTATTTTTATTGTTTTATTAGGCATTTATGCCATTGTTAGCCGCCCTGAGCCTTCGGGGAGGGCGGGATACAAATCTAAAGAATAAATAAATAAATAAATAAATAAACAAACCTGGAGATATGAAGGTGGGTGGGATTTGGGTAGGGGAGGGACTCTTCAATGGGACATAATGCCATAGAGGATACCTTCCAAAGCGGCCAGTTTCTGAACTATTTGGTGTAGTGGTTAAGTGCACAGACTCTAATCTGGGAGAGCTAGGTTTGATTCCCCACTCCTCCACATGCGGCCTTGGGCCAGTCACAAGTTCTCTCAGAGCTGTTCTCTCAAGAGCGATCCTTGAAAGAGCTCTCTCAGCCCCACCTACCTCACAGGGTGTTGGTTGTGGGGAGGGGACGAGAAAGGAGATTGTAAGCCGTTCTGAGACTCCTTTGGGTAGTGAAGGGCGGGGTATAAATCCAATCTCCTCCTCCTCCTCCTCCTCTTCTTCTTCATCATCATATCTGTCACCTGAAGATCAGTTGCAATAGTGGGAGATCTCCAGCCACCACCTGAAGGTTGGCAACCCTACATTTGTGCCATGGTGGGGGGGCTGCACATGCATTGAGGAAAACAGCATGAGTGGGAGGCAGGAGCCACACCACGGTCCCAGTCAGAATCAGCCCCTGGCAGTGCTTCTAAAGAGAGTTGCTGCAAGGAAGTTGCAACTGCAGGGCAGGGATTACTTCCTGTGGTAAACTCGTGTGGCTTGTAACTTGCAGTTTGGCCCTTTCTCCTTCACTCAGCATCACGTGTGTGACTCGTGATGTCCACTTGCACCAAAGAGCACCCTCTCGTGGAGTGCTGGGAAAGGTGTCGGTCAAACTGGGCATTTTGGCCCAGACCCATCCCATTCCATCTTTTAAAAGGTCACCTGAGGAAGGATGCTGGTTTGGCCAGTCCTGTCCAGCCTGTCCCCCTGAGGTGGGAGGAAGGTGGCACCACAAAAAACAAGGCGAGGAACAAATGTCATCTGGGGACCACCAACCACCCTTTCCTGATCTAGACCATCTCTCAGGCACAGTGACACTTCTGGATTTTGAGAGTCCCTTGCAATACAGGAGAGGGCACCTCATCAGAGAGGCGATCTTTTAACATATCCAGAGAACTAGCGCTTGTGGGTGTAGATACGGCCCATCGTTTCATAAGCATCTGGAGCAGAGGTCCATCAGTGGCTATTCGCCACAAGGTATAGATAGGGACTCTGGGGCAAGTGATGCTCTGCCATCTTGGTGCTGGGGGGGGGGTCAACAGTGGGATGGCTTCTAATGTCCTGGCCCCACTGGTGGACCTCCTGATGGCACTGGTATTTCTGGCCACTGTGTGACACAGAGTGTTGGACGGGATGGGCCTTTGGCCTGATCCAACATTGGCATCTCTTATGTTCTTATGTTCATAGCTGGCTGAGCAACAACATGCCTTGGGCAGACAGGTTCAGAGGGTGGCCACGCTGCTCTGCAGTAGAACAGCTGGATTCGAGTCCAGTAGCCCCTTGGAAACCAAGAAGGTTTTTGAGATATCTGAGGAAGGGGGCTTTGACTCCTGAAAGCTCATGCCTTGTGCAGGTTCCTTGGCTTCTGTCACCTGTACACTTCTCACCTTTTAGCTACACAGGCCCAGGCTGTAGTGTTGTAGTGGTTAAGTGCGCAGACTCTAATCTGGGAGAACCGCGTTTGATTCCCCACTCCTCCACTTGCACCTGGCTGGATGACCTTGGGTCAGTCACAAGCTCTGGCACAGCTGTCCTTGAAAAAGAGCAGTTTGTGTCAGAGTTCTCTCAGCCCCACCCACCTCACAGGGTGTCTGTTGTGGGGAGGGGAAGGGAAAGGAGTTTGTAAGCTGCTCTGAGACTCCAAGTGAAGGGCGGGGTATAAATCCAATCTCTTCTTCTTTTTCTTCTTCTTTTTGGTCGCCACCACTGAGCGGCAGACAGGAAGAGGAGAGAGCCTGAACTAGCCCCATTGCTTCTCTTGACCATGGTTGGTTGTGAAGACCAGCAGCCCCCACGTCTGCACAAATACATCTTCCTGCTGTTACCGTGGAACAATTGTGCAGTGTTTGTGGTGGTTCCAAGAGAGGCAGTGTAGTACAGTGGTTAAGAGCGGCAGACTCTAATCTGGAGTTTGATTCTCCATTCCTTGGGCCAGTCACAGTTTCTCCCAGAGCTCTCCCAGTCCCACCTAACCCCACAAGGTGACTGTTGTGGGGAGAAGAAGGGAAGGTGATTGTAAGCTGTTTTGGGACTCTTTAAGGTAGAGGAAAGCAGGGTATAAAAACCAACTCTTCTTCAAAGAAGAACAAGTGAGCAGATATCCCATCCTTTAAGTTTATGAATGAAAAGGAAAATCCATTCCAAATTAACACTGTTAGGAGTAGAAAACCAACAGAGGCAGCTACTCTGTTTTATAATCTTATAGAAATACCCTGTAGTACCATGGGTACATGAGGGCCATGGGAAAAGTCTTCATCTGGCCCCAATTTGGATCCCAATTTGGCCATACGCTTCCTGCATGAGAAAAGCTGGAAACAGCAGTCCGATACATGCTAAAAGTTGCATCTGGTGCATGGCAGTGAGTATACATAGCTAGTTCATTACAGGCTTTCCCTGTACATAAAGGACTTTCCAAGGCTTTCTTAATGTCCACCATGGCAGAAATCAGACAGTCACATGAACTGTTTCTCTGCTGAGACATGTTACGTGTCTAAATCTGGGTTTAAAAAGTGCTAAAAGTCCCTACATGCATTGAACAAAAGCAAGCTTTCAGGAAATGCCAAACATGTCCTCATCTCACCCTAGTGAAAGAAGAGTGCAGTGGCATGAATCATGGAATGCTGACAGTCCCAGTCACAGAACACA
This sequence comes from Gekko japonicus, assembly GCF_001447785.1. NCBI lineage: Eukaryota > Metazoa > Chordata > Lepidosauria > Squamata > Gekkonidae > Gekko > Gekko japonicus. The sequence goes on from NW_015164680.1 coordinate 315,934, forward strand.
CTGCTGTGCACGCCTGTTCAGCTGTACGAAACATACACGGTGCACGTTGTGGGACAGCTTAACAGTGTAGATCAGATCCGATGTAGCACCGCTGATATGATCCCTGGGCAGAAGGAACAAAGAAGCAACTTGATGCTACTATAGGATACATCCAGTGTTCCCTCTCAGCTGAGTTAGTGTGAGCTAGCTCACAGTTTTTTAGCCCCCAGCTCACACATTCTTGTCTTAGCTCAGGAAGGGTGGCTCCAGAGCAAACTAATTTATGCAGTAGCCAAATCGCTCACTCACAACTTTAATGCCAGTAGCTCACAAAGTAGACTTTTTGCTCACAAGACTCCACAGCTTAGAGGGAACATTATCCAGATTAATTCACTACATTTTGAATCAGAAGGCTATGCATCTTGATAGAAAAGGACATTCCGGGGTCCATTAAGCTACCCAGGATATCTATGATGCAAAGATCAGCAGGTGCTTGAAGAACACTTGAACAGTCCCCTGATATGTGTGTGTGTGTTATGTGACGTCAAGTCACTACCAACTTATGGTGGCCCCATGAATCAATGACCTCCAAAATGTCCTAGCATTAACAGCCTTGCTCAGGTCTTGCAAACTGAGGGCTGTCACTCCCTTTATTGAATCAGTTCATCTCATCTTCTAATATGCAGGACACAATTTGTTTTTAAAAAGATACATCCAATCATAGAATCACAGAGTTGGAAGGGGCCATAGTCCAACCCCCTGCTCAATGCCATACAAGCCATCTACTCCAACCCCCTGCTCAGTGCTCAATCTGGGAAAGAGCAACCAAATATTAAAGCTGAAGGGGATTCAGTCCCTAAACACATGATACAGTCTTCAGGACAACTGACACAGCTGTTTGGGGGGAGGATTAAAGAATATAGGGGTGGATTCAAAGTCCCTCTTTTGCAAGCAGAAGAGCATTTCTGCTCTCGTGAAAGGGACCATTGTGTCAGCCATCATGTCACACCCAACACTGTTTCCCTCTCCTCGGGTAACACAGGAGGAAGAAGGAGATGGGAAAGATCCATTCCAGAAGACCTCACGATCCAACAGATATAACTAACAATAATATATACCGTGTGAAGATAACTTTAGATGACCATCATATCATGTGAAAATGACCTGTTGGTAACTGTCCCGGCTCATAACAGTCCTGTGAATTGACCCTTGGAAGAGATCCATGCAAGCAGAGTCATTGGAAACCGTATAAATCATTTAAAATTTGGGTGTTGTGGCTGGCACTCAAATTACTGAGTGAAGGTCTCCTCTTCCCACGATTGCTGCTGTGGGATTTGGACACCTGATCTTTGTCTCTCTGTCTGTCTGTGTAAAGTGGCATCAAGTTGCAATCATGATGACCCCAGCAAGGGGCTTCCAAGGCGAGTGAGAAGCAGAGGTGTTCTGCCATTGCCTTCCTCTGCAGAGTCTTCCTCAGTGGTCTCCCTCCCACGTACCAACCCTACGAGATGCGTCCGAGATGCGATAAGATTAAGCTATAACCTTCCCTCTTTAATCTGGCTCTCCTTAGTCCCCTGTTTATTTCTAAGATCTATATGCTGCCTCTCCAGCGACCTGCTCAAGACAAAACACTGAGCAGCCTCAAATGCTACCCATAAAACCGTCCTCAGGCTAGCAGCAAACCGTAGAGTAGCTAAAAATACAGAACTCCTCAGTTAAAAGTCTTGATAAAATGGAATGTTTGGGCCTGGTGGCACCTCAAAAGAGAGTAAGTGGACTCTGAAGGGGAAGGGCATTCCACAGGTGAGGTGCCACCATTACTGGGAAAAAGTCTCTACTTCCCACCTACTTCACCTCTGCATATAGAATGCCGGGGTTGAGAAGAGGATCTTAACGAAGGTTGCCAATTCCAGGTTGGGAAAGTCCTGGAAATATGGGGGTAGAGCCTGAGAAGGGTGGGCTTTGGGGAGGGGAGGAACCAGAGTGGGTATAACGCCATAATGTCTACTCTCCAAAGCAGCCATTTCCTCCAGGGGAACTGATCTCTGTAATCCGGAGATCAGTTGTAATTCCGGGAGCTCTCCAGGCCCCACCTGGAGGTTGGCGAGACTGGTAGGCGGGACAGGACAAGAAGAAGCAGTCCTTCAAGTCCTTCCTGTCTCTAGATCTTCCATGGCACACCATCACAATATCTTTGAATATTAGGACTCAGTTTCAAAGGTGGGGTGGGAGTACTAATGACTATCAGCATAAGTGTGGGAGAGTAAAAGAGCAGAATGCCCAGGAATCCTCCCTGCTTCTCACTGGCATGATCAAGCCCCAAGCCTGGCCTACACTTGCAGCCAAACGAGGCCATGGATCAGACTGTGCCATTTCAGAAATGCAGCAGGTGGGGAGAGCCATGTGACACTCCCCCCTTTTCATCAGTTTTTTAAAAAAGAGCCCAAAGGAGGACAGACGCCCACAAAAAAGAGGACATGTCCCCTAAAAAGAAGACATCTGGTAACCCTACTTCCTACACATTTTGACTCCAGGCTCCTAAACCAACCATCACATATGGACATATGAAACGGCCTCATACTGAATCAGGCCCTTGGTCCATCCAAGTCAGTATTGTCTACTCAGACGGGCAGTGGCTCTCCAGGGTCTAAGGCAGAGGTCTTTCACATCACCTACTGCCCGGTCCCATTAAATGGAGATGCCAGGGATTGAACTTGGGAACTTCTGCATGCCAAACAGATGCTCTGTCACGGAGCCATGGCCCCTCCCCCACTTAGGTGGGGATCAGAGCCGGTGCTATCACGGCTATTCTCCCTCTATGCACATTGATTTCAATGTGTGTAATGTTTTGTACAGTCTGGCCGCATTCCCCTTCACATACAGACCAGGCCTCAGTCTCTTCCCCAAGCTGGGTCTCAGTGAAATCTAATTGGCTTCTACATTTTGCAAAAATGCAGCTCCGTGCCCTGTACTGTTTACATCATACTTAAAACATTCCAAGAAATGCTAACCCAGCCTTGACTGGAAGTCCTCCGGAGAAAGAGATTCCACATCCTTCCTGGCCAGCATTTCCAGAACTGAAAGACGGAGACCCAGCATAGTTTTTGCTCTTCTAAAATCAACCCTATAAACAGAGCCCATTCTCTCTTGCTGTCAGTGGACATCAATAAATAGATTTGCCAGCAAATTCTTCCGGAGGTGGGATTCTGAACTGCAGAGTAAAAACATCCAGGATAGTTCCTGGAGAACCAGGATCTGCCACAGGTTCTACCTGGCTCCTGGGGGGAAAGCCGGCACTGAGAGCTCTTGCTGTTATGGCAGCCATGTGCCCACTGTAGTGATGCCAATCTCCAGGTGGGGCCTGGAGATCCCCAGGAATTACAACTGATTTCCAGACTACAGAGATCAATTCCCCAGGAGAAAATGACTGTTTTGTAGGATAGAGTCTATGGCATTATACCCTGCTAAGGTCCCACCCTCTCCTAAACCCACCTTCCCTGGGCTCTGCCCTTAAATGTCCAGGAATTTCCCTATCTGGAGCTAGCAACCCTAGGGTGGGAGAATCCCAGTTTCTCGAGCTGTGTGATGTTCCACAGTAAACCCAGCTGCATTTCAAGACTGAGTTCAATCCTGTTTTACAGAAGTAGATGGGGCAAATGTGTGCTAGAGGTGTGCAAAAAAAAAGGGTATTTTTTGGGTTTGGGAATATTGAACCAGAAAAATATTGGTATTTTCCAATATTATTGTTTCCAATCTCCAAGTGAGGGCTGGGGACACTCAGAATTACAACTGCTCTCCAGATGGCAGAGATCAGTTCCCCTGGAGAAAATGGTGGACTCTGTGGCAGTCAGGACTTCAGAGTACAGAAGATGGTGGACTGTGTGGTAGTCAGGGCTTCAGAGCACGGAAGAGGCTGCAGGTGTGTGGGGGCGGAATAGAAAGCTGAAGAGAGAGGGGGAAATAAAGGTAGGTTGATGATTGGCTGGGAAGGAGATATGGTTGCCAACTCCAGGTGGGAAATTCCAGGAGATTTGAGGGATGGAACCTGGAGAGGGTGAGGTTTGAGGAGGGGTGGGACAGGAGGGAGGGGGGAGAAGATGCAAAGTTGAAATCAAAGGGGCAGATAATGGCAGGTGGATGGTTGGCTGTGCTTGGCTGGGAAGGAGATAGGGTTGCCAACTCAAGGCTGGGAAATTCATGCAGATTAGAGGGGTGGAGCCTGGAGAGGCTGAGGTTTGAGGAGGGGTGGGACAGGAGGGAGGGGGAGAAGATGCAAAGTTGAAATCAGAGGGGCAGATAATGGCAGGTTGATGCTTGGCTGGGAAGGAGATAGGGTTACCAACTCCAGGTGGGAAATTCCTGGATATTTGGGGGATGGAACCTGGAAAGGGTGAGTTCGAGGAGGGGTGGGACAGGAGGGAGGGGGAGAAGATGCAAAGTTGAAATCAGAGGGGCAGATAATGGCAGGTCGGGCAGGTTGATGCTTGGCTGGGAAGGAGATAGGGTTGCCAACTCAAGGCTGGGAAATTCATGCAGATTAGAGGGGTGGAGCCTGGAGAGGCTGAGGTTTGAGGAGGGGTGGGACCTCAGATAGGTACTATGCCATAAACTCCACCCTCCAAACCAGCCATTTCTTCCTGGGTAACAATTGTTGCCAATCTCCAGGTGAAGGCTGGAGATCACTGAAAAGTACAACTGCTCTTCAGGTAGCAGAGAGCAGTTCCTCTGGCGAAAATGGTGGACTCTGTATCATTATACCCTGCTGAGGTCACCACGGCACATTGACGCTCAGTGCCCAAGGCCTTGGCACTCTCCCAGAGCCTCTTTCTAGAGCTCGTATTTATTTCCACAACGGGCCTTATTCCTAGTACAGTATAATGGAGAATTGATCCAGGGGTATCTGGGGCTCTGGGGGACTGTTTTTTGAGGTAGAGGCACCAAATTTGTAACATAGGTGCTGGTGCCTCTCCTCAACCCCCCCCCCCAATTTTCAAAAACAATGAACCAGGGGGTCCAGTTCTATGGGACCCCAAAGAAGGTGCCCCATCCTCCATTGGTTTCAACGGAAGGGGGAAAGGCGTTTAAAGGTATCACAATCCCCTTAAATGCCTTCTCCAAGCCTCAACTCCACAAGTGAACTCTGAAGGCATTTCAAGGGCTTGCAGTCCCTTTAAACACCTCCAAGAGGTCAGTTCACCCAGAAGGTGTTTAAAGGGACTGCAATCCCTTTTAAAGCCCTTTAATTTTGACTATCCAGTGGCCCTGAAAAATCCTGAATATTTTTGGGATTTTCAGGGGTCAGCCATTTTGGATAGCCAAAAAATAGCCAAATCTATATCTGGCTGAAAGAATATCCGGAAAATACCAATAAGGTATTTTCAGAACTATTTTGGCTCAGACTTAGCTGAATGCATATGTGTGCCTAGCAGTATTTGCCTGAATGTGTTGAGTAGATTTTTTAAACAACCAAGTACACTGAGTAGATTTTTAAAATACAAATAATAAGGGCTTGAGGCAAAAGGGGGAAGTACCCCAACTGAATTTAATAGGAAGGCAAAAGATGCCTTTTAAAAAATCAAATTCTGCACAGTGTGAGTAAGAACAAAAAAGGGCACCCCTTTGAATAGCCTTTATTTTTTAAAAAATCTCTCTTCTAAAAATGTCAAGTAACCTTTAACATGATGTCCACCCCAAACCGAAGCAAACAAAGCAAAAAAGAAGGAAGCTTGAGAGATGAAAGGAAGGAAAGTGACAGCCACAAATTGCTCATTTCAAAAATATGTCAGAATTGCCCAGGGAAAGAAAACACACAACGGCAAGTGAGGCCTTGTGAGGTTTAAAAGCTAGTGGGGGTTTTTCCCAAAAAAGAAAAAGAAGTCAGATTTAACTGTACTTGCTGAGAAAGCTACTATCAAAAACCTCAGGAATAAAGGGGATTTAACATCACTTGCCTTGAAAACCTTACAGGGGTTCCCATAAGTTGGCTGTGACTTGACGGCACGTTCCACCACCACAAGGTCTCCATCACCCACAAGGTCCTTGCACTTAAAATGGAGCTGGTGGAGTGCAGTGGATGGAGTGTCGGAGGAATATCTGGGGGAACTGGGTGCAAATCCCTGCTCTGCCATGGAAGCTCACTGGGTGACTTTGGACCAGTCACTTTCCCTAATTGTTGGGAGGACAACATGGAGGCGGGGAGAAGAATGCTGTAAGTTGTCTTGGGTTCCACTGGGGGGGGGGAGCAGGGCATAAATGTCTAAATAAACAGAACTCCTGCTACAGTTTTTATCCCACTTTTTCTCAAAGAAGCTCAGAGGGGTATAAACAGCTCTCTCCTCTTGCCTTTTGCCCAGGCTAAAAGACTGTGGATAGCCCAGGATGACCTAGTGAGCTTTGTGGCTAGTTGCGGATATGAACTGAAACCTCCTGAGCCTTAGTCCAACATTCTAACCCCTTCACCCTTTGGCTGCTTCCTCCAGGGAGGCTTCTCCACGTTGCTTTCACCATCACCACCTCTGTGAATGCAGAGACAGGCTCACAGGTGATGGTGTTTTTGCATCTGGGAGTTTTTCACACTTCCTACCATCTTTTTTCTGACCCATCCCTTCTACACATCCTCCATGGCAAGTCCACTGAGCTCCTTGGGGGTGTGGTCCACATAGTTGTCCCGGTTACTCAATGAAATTTTTTTTGTTGCTGCTGCTGCTGTGCCTTCCATCATGGGCAAACACTCCTCTGTCTGGATTGCTGTGTGGCTGCAAATTGCAAGCAGCACCCTCAAACACTCATACACAAATATTTTCACATTGTTTCCACCCTGCTAGCTGGGAACTATTGTTTGGTCCATTGAGTTCTGAGCATCTGTCAGTGTGATGAATGTCACCAACAGGCGCTAGCACAAAAGCACATAACCTTGAAATCTAGCTGGTTTTCAGTGATCTATGACCTATCCACTATGATCCTGCGAGATGTATAAGCCCACAGCCATCCTTTCCATGGTGAGCATGCACGGACATCAGTGTCCAGCCAGCTGCCATGCTGAAAGCTACCAATTGCATGGATGCAAAACTGCTCAAAATCCTGCTAGTTTTTAAATGGTGAACAAATCCTCCATGAGATGGTATGGGGTGCCCAAATCCAGAGAGAATGGGAAACGAGCATGGAAAGCAAGGTGCATTCGAATTTTGAACATAGCATTGGCTTTCCATACTGCCCTCGTCATTGTATTTATGTTTCTTTCCAGAGGAAACATTTCTGACTTTAATTAGCAATTATTCGATGTTTCCTCTGGAATGAAACATAAATACAATGATGAGGGCAGCATCTCAGGGTCAGGAGGCAGGTGTATCATAATGCCAGCAGGTATGTGGTTAAATGAAAGCATGTTCACTAGAGACCAGAAGGCCAAGGCACCATTTTGTACATGGCTGGCCAGTTTGTAGCTGCTGTAGGCAAGGTCTGTTGCAGATTGTTCAGCATGCTAAGGGGTGATAGGATATTCGGGCGGGGGGCGTATCTTAGCCAAAAGAACAAAACCATCTTTGCTTTCGAATCAGTGCAGGACATGCTATAAATGAACTTAGCATATAGCATATCCACGGATCATCATACCCCTCTTCATATACCCTGATGAGTGAAATACTTGGCTAAATGGAACATCCTCCCTCAGAAGCAGTCTATATATGGCAGTCACCGAGTATCCCCTTTACAAAACTTCTGGAGGATTTGTTCGGGGGAAATGAAGGAAACATTTGGGGGCCAGCCTCAGAAGGAAAAGAAGGGACACATGAGCTCTTGCCGCTGGCTAGCCCGATCTCATCAGATTCAGAAGCTAAGCAAAGATGACTAGGGTTCCCAAGTACCAACCTATGATCCAGCGGGGGACACATGCTTCCCCGCCGTAAGAGTCTTGCTTGGAACACAAGCACTGCACTATTCTGTCACCCAAACGTGATGTAGGCATGTAGCTGGGCGACGCTTTGGTAATGGGACTGGAAACTCGATGGTACCATCGAGTTTCCAGTCCCATTACCAAAGCGTCGCCCAGCTACATGCCTACATCACGTTTGGGTGACAGAATAGTGCAGTGCTTGTGTTCCAAGCAAGACTCTTACGGCGGGGAAGCATGTGTCCCCCGCTGGATCATAGGTTGGTACTTGGGAACCCTAGTCATCTTTGCTTAGCTTCTGAATCTGATGAGATCGGGCTAGCCAGCGGCAAGAGCTCATGTGTCCCTTCTTTTCCTTCTGAGGCTGGCCCCCAAATGTTTCCTTCATTTCCCCCGAACAAATCCTCCAGAAGTTTTGTAAAGGGGATACTCGGTGACTGCCATATATAGACTGCTTCTGAGGGAGGATGTTCCATTTAGCCAAGTATTTCACTCATCAGGCTATATGAAGAGGGGTATGATGATCCGTGGATATGCTATATGCTAAGTTCATTTATAGCATGTCCTGCACTGATTCGAAAGCAAAGATGGTTTTGTTCTTTTGGCTAAGATACGCCCCCCGCCCGAATATCCTATCACCCCTTAGCATGCTGAACAATCTGCAACAGACCTTGCCTACAGCAGCTACAAACTGGCCAGCCATGTACAAAATGGTGCCTTGGCCTTCTGGTCTCTAGTGAACATGCTTTCATTTAACCACATACCTGCTGGCATTATGATACACCTGCCTCCTGACCCTGAGATGCTGCCCTCATCATTGTATTTATGTTTCATTCCAGAGGAAACATCGAATAATTGCTAATTAAAGTCAGAAATGTTTCCTCTGGAAAGAAACATAAATACAATGATGAGGGCAGCATCTCAGGGTCAGGAGGCAGGTGTATCATAATGCCAGCAGGTATGTGGTTAAATGAAAGCATGTTCACTAGAGACCAGAAGGCCAAGGCACCATTTTGTACATGGCTGGCCAGTTTGTAGCTGCTGTAGGCAAGGTCTGTTGCAGATTGTTCAGCATGCTAAGGGGTGATAGGATATTCGGGCGGGGGGCGTATCTTAGCCAAAAGAACAAAACCATCTTTGCTTTCGAATCAGTGCAGGACATGCTATAAATGAACTTAGCATATAGCATATCCACGGATCATCATACCCCTCTTCATATACCCTGATGAGTGAAATACTTGGCTAAATGGAACATCCTCCCTCAGGATTGAAGGTCAAAGAAGACGGGGACGGCAAAGGATGAGATGGTTGGACAGTGTCATCGACGCAACGAACATGAAATTGAGCCAACTTCAGAGGACAGCGGAAGACAGGAAGGCCTGGCGGGAGCTGGTCCATGGGGTCGCAAAGAGTCGGACTCGACTGTGCGACTGAACAACAACAACAATCTTTGAAATGTTGAATCCAGCATGATTCTTGAAAAAAATTATTGAAACGGATTTCTAACCGGGAGTCCATCAAGTCATCTGGCAGAAGCACCACTACATCCTTACAGTTCAAGGACTTTTTTGAATTTATTATTACAAATTGTTTTTGGAAAAACTCCACCTGTGAATTTCTACCTGTGATTAACTTTACCTGTGAATTTCGACCTGTCTATTTATTGGGTCATAGGAAAATTAGTTCTGAGTACTATATATGTCATAGCTATATAATTTATTAAATCATTGATTTTTGGTGTTAAAATCTGGGCACATAATTTTTTTTCTTGTTTATATATATTGCTGTGCCACTGCCTTTCAGCTTGTAGTACTTGAATAGGAGACAACCAAGGAAGTCCAGGGTTGCTATACAGAGGCAGGCAGTGGCAAACCATTTCGGTTCATCTCTTGCCTAAAAACTCTACAGCAGGGGTGGCAAACATGCGGCCTGGGGGCCGGATCAGGCCCCCGGAGGGCTTCTATCAGGCCTGCAGTGGAACTGGCTGTCTTCTGCTTCTTCTTCCAGTTCTGCTGCTGCTGCTGCGTCATTGTAGGTTTGCAGCTTACAGATAGACTCAAGATTGCAACAGCACAGACATTTTGATGCAATAATTCAGAGCAAGAGGTGTCAGTTATCAGACACTGTTAAATAAACAAAATGTTGCAAGAGTGCTAATGTTTTAAGCATGTTTTTATTTTAAGTTAAAAAAAAAACCTTTGTGTTTGTGTCCTTTATAAAGTTTATATCTCCGCTAACTGGAATTAAATTTAATGACACACATGGCCCGGCCCAAAAAGGGCTCATTTATGTCAGATCCGGCCCTCATAACAAATGAGTTCGACACCCCTGCTCTACAGGGTCGCGATAAGCCAGCTGCAACTTGAATATGGCACTTCCCACCATCAGCAGGAAGGAAATATGCCAGATTTCCAGGGGATGCTGTTTCTTTGGGGGAACTGAGGCTGCGTTGAAGACAATCATCCTGTAACTTTGCGTCTGCTTATCCCCTACCCCACTCAGCTGGTATCTTTGTTAATAAGCAGAGATGACAAAACCACCAAAAATCTCCAGCACCAGCACCTTCTCAGGGAACTGACTTTGTGAAAAGCTGCCTCTGGGACTTATCACTTGGGGAAAGGGGCCCATGAAATGCTAGAACAAATGTGACAGATGACGTGTATGCTATGCCTCCATTTAGTGTTTATTAACTTTGGTCATGGGATTAGAGAGCTCCCAATAAAGTGAACACTGCAGCTCGTAAAATAATATGAATGCAGGGGGGAAACGCCAACCTAGTTACAGTTAAATTATTTTCCTGACTAAAGAGCCCATGTCAGGAGTTAGTTCTGCTGGGTATCTGCGGAGCTGGGGGCCCACAGCTAATCCCTGGAGACCTCTGACCCTGTGGCAACTAGTCTGGGTTTATGGCTGCCAACCTCCCGATGGGGCCTGGAGATCCCCAGAATTGCAACTGATCTCCAGACAACAGAGATCTGTTCCCCTGGAGAAAATGGCTGCTTTGGAGAGTGAACCCTGTGGCATTATAGTCTACTGCAACCTCCCAAATCCCACCCTCCCAATGCTCCACCCCTATAATCTCCAGGAATGTCCAAACTCAGAGTTAGTAACCCCAAACTCACTGTTCCCTCCTACTGTTTTTCCCTGCTGAGCGAAGCAGTTCACAATGGGCAATGGGCAGTGCAAGACTCTGTGTGGCTCCAGGTTGCAGCTGAGCGGGGCTTCCTGTGTCAATCACGTGTACTGCCTGGGCTGCAATTACCTGCTTGTTTGTCTTGTCCTCAGGGGTGGCTTTCATTATTCCAGGGGCTCAGGCAATACTCATGGATGGGGTCCCCAAATCATGTAGGCAGCACAAGAGGAAGGCAATAAAATGTAGGGCAGGCACAAGGAGAAGGAGATGTTTGTGCCAGGCACCTTACCTCCTCCCTTGGGGCAACAGTGTGGAATTCACCCTAGGGTTGCCAAGTCATTTCTCTGCCGCAGCGGGGGACTCCCGGGCAGTGACTGGAGCACGTGCACGCCGCATGCACATCAACCGGAAGTGACATTACGACGCCATAGAGTTTTCCCTCCGATGGTCGTGGCCCCGCCCCCAGTGTGCCCGGTGTCGTGGTACCATCACTTCCTGGTGACGCACACGTCGGGGTGGGATTCCCCCTGGGGCCCCATCCGCCGCTGGTGGGGAACGGGCCTCTGGGGCGGGGGTTTCCCCGCCCCCCGGGTGGACTTGGCAAGCCTACTGCACCCAGAGGGAGTGGGGCAAATGAGTGGGTAGCAGTGAGACATTCAACCCCCTTAAGAAGGAGGGTCCCACCCAGGCACCTTGAACCCCCAAAGCCTGGAGCCAGCACTGGCTGAATGCAACTGGTTCTGCATAAGGGAAAACACTGTTTGGAGAGCTGAAATCCCCTCACATTCTTCTCTGTAGACTTTGGTCCTTTCGGCACTAGACCTGAAATCCTGGTTCAACCCTCTCCCCGAACTTACATTCTACACTACACGCAAGTTCACCCCTGTAATTATCTCAGGGTATTTTTTGTTTCCACATTACATTGAAGTCACCCCGGTTTCACCCCACTCTTGTCCCGGGATAAATGGATGCTGTTATAACCAGGGATAAATGCAAGGTATTGTGTCACGAGTTGAAGTCTGGTAAAACCAGGGATGCGATCCAAGTGCAAAAAGGACCATAGACACTGAATACTCTGCAGATGTTCTTTGCATGTCTAGATATTTGCCAATTACTCCCTGACAACTTCTCATTTGCATTTGACATCCAATGACTTCGGTATTTGATCGTTGGCATATTAGCATTTAAAAGCTGCCACGCAGGGTATTTGACCCTGTCAATATCATGCAGGGTATTAATAGCTATCATAGCAATGGTATTTAACCACATTTAATAATGCAAGGCAGAATACATGGAATTTGACAATACAGAGTAGATGAAATCCAATGGTCTTTAGTAACTGACAGCTTGGGAGGATTTATGTATGATGACAACCAATGCAATCAATAGGAACCAACAGCAACAGGCCTTAGACTTCAGTGGAAAACTTCATGTTTCAGAATCTAAATTCAAAATGCAAGTAGCAAAATTGTAAAATACCACAGCTTTCAAAGAGTTGGAAATACTTCCAAATCACTTCCTATCATATCCTGCTGAGTCTTTGTCCTCTCATCCTCTCAGAACCACTTCTCTTTGATTTCCTTGAACCATTGTGGTTATTTATTTTATTTATGTATATATTTATAACCTGCCCTTGTGGCTCAAGGTGGCTTACCTCCTCTGGAATAGACCTACAGCTTCCTCCCATTTAAAAGCCCTAGCCAATAAAATGGCAACTCCTAAAAACAGCACACTCTAACCTGGATAGCCCAGGACAGCCTTATCTTGTCAGAGCTCAGAATCTAATCAGGACCAACCCTGGCTAGTATTTGAATGGGAGCCCATCAAGGAATACCAGGGTTGCTACACAGAGGCAGGAAATGGCAAACCACCTCTGAATGTCTCTTACCTTGAAAACCCCATGACGGGTTACCATAAGTTGGCTACGAGTTGACAGCAAAAACAAAAGTGCCTACCCTCACCTCTTCAGGTAGCTTGTTCCATAACATGGAAGCTATGATGAAAAAAGTAGCTCTGACCTGGATAGGCCAGGCAAGCCCGATCTCATCAGATCTTGGAAGCTAAGCAGGGTCGACTCTGGCAAGTACTTGGAAGGGAGACCTCCTTGAAATACCAGCAGTTGGGAGGCAGGGGCAGGCTTTATCCAGCCACCTCTCTGAATAGCCCCACTGGTGGACCTCCTGATGGCACTGGTATTTCTGGCCACTGTGTGATACAGAGTGTTGGGCTGGATGGGCCTTTGGCCTGATCCAACATTGGCATCTCTTATGTGCTTATGTTCTTATCCTCCAGGCCCCCTGTAGGGGTCACCAGAGGACACCATGACTTCCAGGTGCACACACACTCACACACACATTCACATATGAAAAATACCAAAAAAAGGGAAAAAAGAAAAAAATATGGGCTCTGGTCAATGACAAGTGGGCTGCCTTGAGAGGCAGAACAGACCACAGGGAGCAAGGAGAAGCCAACATAGAACTTACCCTATGAGACCTGCTACACCAAAGGTCCATTTAGCCAACCATCCATCACCAACAACAGCTAACTTGATACCCCTGAGAAACTCTCAAGTAGAGCATGAACATAGCAGCCTTCTCCCATGGCTGGTGGTGGTGGTGGAAAAGTGCTGTCAAGCCCCATAGAGTTTTCAAGGCAAGAGACATTCAGAGGTGGCTTGCCATTACCTGCCTCTGCATTAGTGACCCTGGGCTTTCTTGGTGGTCTCCCATCCAGATACTAATCAGGGCTGACTGTACTTAGCTTCCAAAATCTGACAAGATCAGGCTAGCCTGGGACAACCAGATCAAAGCCCATGGTTTGTACTATCTGGTAAATAGTCAGAGAGGTTTCATTTAGTTATCCTGGATAATCATTTCTGGTAGACATAACCTCCATGAATTTGTCTAACTCTTTTTTTAAAGCCATCTAAGACAGTGGCTATCACCATATCCTCTGACGATGAATTCCATAAGCTAGCTTTTGTCCATTCTGAACTGTTTTGTTGGTGTGCTCAAGTCTTATTATTATGAGAGAAGAAAATTGTCCTGTTATTCACTTCCTTTGACCAATCATAATTTTGGGGGAGGGGCTATAGCTTAATGAGAGAACATCTGCTTAGCATACAGAAGATCCCTAGCATCTCCAGCTTAAAAGGGTCAGGTGATAAGACATGAAAGATCTCAGGAGAGCCCCTGCCACTCTGAGAAGACAGTACTGACCTTGGTGTACTGGTGTTCTGATTCAGTGTATTCAGATTCATGTATTCAGTTTTGTAAAGCTCTTGTATCCTCCACCTATTTTCTTTTTTCCTCTCTGAACTAAATATCTCCAAACACATAACCCTTTCCTTAAAAGAAAAGTGTTCCAATTTCTTGAATTTCCCTTTTTATGTGCCATTTTCTGTACCATTCCCAGCTCTGTGATTTTTTTTCTGAAGGGGGGGACTAAAACTGCATACGGTAATCCAAGTATGGCTCCTCCAACCATTTTTATATCAAGACATTCTCGTGGTCTCTTTCCACTGATGGCTTCCATTACATTGTTATTGAATCAGTATCATAATGCCCCTGTATAAGTCGATGGTGCAACCTCATTTGGAATACTGTGTACGGTTCGAGTCACCACACCTCAAAAAGGATATTATAGCACTGGGAAAAGTGCAGAAAAGGGCAACTAGAATGATTAAAGGGTTGGAACACTTTCCCTGTGAAGAAAGGTTAAAGTGCTTAGGGCTCTTTAGCTTGGAGAAACGACGACTGAGGGGTGACATGATAGAGGTTTATAGGATTATGCATGGGATAGAGCAGGTAGAGAAAGAGGTACTTTTCTCCCTTTCTCACAATACAAGAACTCATGGGCACTCCATGAAATTGCTGAGCAGTCGGGTTAGAACAGAAAAAAGGAAGTACTTCTTCACCCAAAGAGTGATTAACAAATGGAATTCACTGCCACAGGAGGTGGTGGCGGCTACAAGCATGGACACCTTCAAGGGGGAACTGGATAAACATATGGAGCAGAGGTCCATCAGTGGCTATTAGCCACAAGGTATAGATAGGGACTCTCGGTCTGGGGCAGGTGATGCACTGTATTCTTGGTGCTGGGGGGGGGAGTGGGAGGGCTTCCAGTGTCCTGGCCCCACTGCTGGACCTCCTGATGGCACCTGGTATTTTTGGCCACTGTGTGACAGAGTGTTGGACTGGATGGGCCATTGGCCTGATCCAACATTGGCGTCTCTCATGTTCTTATGTTAACCATGTTGGCATCTGCTTGTTTGTTTTTTTGGCCATCGAGTCACAGCCAATTTATGGCGACCCCATAGGGTTCCCAAGGCAAGAGACATTTCAAGGTGCTTTGCCACTGCCTGCCTCTGCGTAGTGACCCTGGACTTCCTTGGTGGTCTCCCATCCAAATACTGACCAGGGCCGACCTTGCTTAGCGTCCAAGATCTGATGAGACTGGACTAGCCTGGTCTATCCAGCTCAGGCCTGATTTTTTTACTCACTCTTTTCTAATATGTGGCTAGAGGTGATGCATACAAAGCAAAAGGGCCTCCTTAGAGTTCTTCCCTGCCACCCCAGCAGCTTCCCTGATGCAGCTGGCCATGCGGATCAGGCCTGTTTACTCCCCGCCCTGCCAACATCTGTCCCGGAGACTTTGTCACTGGCGTTTTCTCTCCCCACCAAATTTGCATGGGGAATAGCTGCACACAAACCATTTGCCACATAGGGGCTACCTCCTGGAGACTGGTTTTGAATTGTCCTCCATGCCGTGGCCATTCCGTGCGCACCAGCCCTTGCCGTTCAAATCCTCTAGCTGTTTTTCCAAGTTCCTTCACTCTCTCGAGAGTTCATTACCATTCCAAGCAGTCAGCAGTTTGCTGGGTTCACTCTGCAGTTCAGTAACTGGCCTGTAAATCTGTTTTGCCTGTGTGCAACCCTGGGAACTCATTACTTATTATAGGATAATTCTAGCTGTTTAGACTTCTTTTAGACTTCTGGGCACCATGAAACTTGAAAAGGAAGGATCCCTAGGAGAAGTCTATGTGCAGTGGGAGGGGTCTGTGATGGGATCTTCCGATTTGCAATTTTACCCCAAGATGTAGCTGCAAGGGGAGATTTGGATCTGGGGCTGCAGAAAGGGGTCAGGGCTCTGCCCCCTGTGCTGTTGTCATAAGAGAAATCCCCCTCCCTTGAACTTCTATTAGGTTCCATGGGGGGGGGAAGATCTGGACGATACCATCTTCCCCCTCCCCAAATCTGATCTGATAGCATCTGTTGGGGAAATGATGAGCACGGAAGTTAGGGGGGGGCATTCCAGCACAATGGCCCCGATCGAAATCGCTCCTTCCATAGGTAGTTGCTTGTGTTGCATTAGACATTCAGTGAATGCATGGAGAGTGGGCATCAAAACCACCCCCACTGTCCCCATTCCCAGCCGCCATCTGAAAGTCTGAATATGCAGCTGAGGCCTCCGGGAAAGGCCAGAGTACCAGGTCCTGCAAAGAGCTGTGTACATAAGAACATGCACAGAGTCCTGCTG